>NC_092337.1:302268055-302580000 GCF_046630445.1 Rutidosis leptorrhynchoides
TGCTCCTTATCGTCTTGCGCCTTCCGAACTTCAAGAATTGTCGAGTCAACTCCGTGAGTTGTTAGACAAAGGTTTTATTCATCCTAGTTCGTCCCCTTGGGGAGCTCCTGTTCTGTTTGTTAAGAAGAAGGATGGTTCTTTTCGTTTATGCATTGATTATCGTGAACTGAATAAGCTCACTGTTAAAAATTGTTATCCTCTTCCGAGAATTGATGATCTGTTCGATCAGCTTCAGGGTTCTTCTGTTTATTCAAAAATTGATCTTCGTTCTGGCTATCATCAGTTACGCGTTAAGGAATCTGATGTTTCAAAAACTGCTTTTCGCACCCGTTACGGTCACTTTGAATTTCTTGTTATGCCGTTCGGATTGACAAATGCACCTGCTGTGTTCATGGACCTCATGAACCTTGTGTGTAGACCCTATCTGGACAAGTTCGTTATAGTTTTCATCGATGACATTCTTATCTATTCTAAGAGTGATGAAGAGCACGAAGAACATTTGAGGTTAGTGCTTGATTTGTTAAAGAAAGAAGAGTTGTACGCTAAGTTTTCTAAGTGTGCATTTTGGTTAAAAGAAGTTCAGTTCCTTGGTCACATTGTTAGCAAACAAGGAATACAAGTTGATCCTGCTAAAATTGAGGCGATTGAAAAGTGGGAAACTCCGAAAACTCCTACTCAAATTCGTCAGTTCTTAGGATTGGCAGGTTACTATCGAAGGTTCATCCAGGATTTCTCTCGTATAGCGAAACCTCTGACTGCTTTAACGCATAAGGGGAAAAAGTATGAGTGGAAGGATGAACAGGAGAATGCTTTTCAGATTTTGAAGAAGAAACTGACTACCGCACCGATATTGTCTCTACCGGAGGGTAATGATGATTTTGTTGTTTATTACGATGCATCACGACAAGGCTATGGTTGCGTTTTGATGCAACGAAAGAAGGTTATTGCGTATGCGTCATGTCAGTTGAAGGTTCACGAACAGAACTATACAACTCATGATTTAGAGTTGGGAGCTGTTATTTTTGCACTGAAGATTTGGAGACACTATCTTTTAGGTGTTAAGAGTACTGTGTACACCAATCATAAGAGTCTTCAACATATTCTCGATCAAAAACATTTGAACATGAGACAACAAAGATGGATTGAGACATTGAATGATTATGATTGTGACCTTTTGTATCATCTGGGTAAAGCCAATGTTGTGGCTGATGCTTTGAGTCGTAAAGAAAGGGCTGAACCACGAAGGGTTAGAGCTTTGAATATGACAGTTAGATCAAACCTCGTTAGGCAGATTCTTGAGGCACAACAAGAAGCCTTAAAGGAGGAGAATTTCGTGAAAGATAATGTAGCCAAAGTAGCTAAGAAGTTTGAAGTTCGAGCTGATGGAACTAGATACTTTGCGGGACGTCTTTGGGTTCCGAAGTTTGGAGGTCTTCGATAGTTGATTTTAGATGAGGCTCATAAGTCTAGATACTCTATTCATCCTGGTTCAGGGAAGATGTATCAGGATCTTAAGGAGCTGTATTGGTGGCATAATTTGAAGGGTAACATAGCTAAGTATGTGTCTAAGTGTTTGACCTGTTCTAAGGTCAAAGCTGAACATCAAAAACCGTCCGGATTGTTGGTACAACCAGAAATTCCCGAGTGGAAGTGGGAAGGTATCACTATGGATTTTATCACTAAGTTACCAACAGTTTCGGGTGGTTATGATGCAATTTGGGTGATTGTAGATCGACTCACTAAGTCGGCTCACTTTTTGCCGATTAGGGAAACCGATTCCATGGAGAAACTCACCCGTTTGTATTTGAAAGAGATTGTTTCGAGGCATGGTGTTCCCGTTTCTATTATTTCCGACAGAGATAGTCGATTTGTATCGAGATTTTGGCAATCGTTGCAAGAAGCCTTGGGCACTAGATTGGATATGAGCACTGCTTATCATCCTCAAACTGATGGTCAAAGTGAGAGGACCATTCAGACATTAGAAGATATGTTGCGAGCTTGTGTGATTGATTTTAGAAATGGGTGGGATAAGTATTTGCCGTTAGCTGAGTTTTCTTATAACAACAGTTATCACGCAAGTATTAAAGCCGCACCGTTTGAAGCTTTGTACGGTAGGAAATGTAGGTCTCCTATTTGTTGGAATGAGGTTGGGAATGCTCAACTTACAGGTCCAGAGATTATTCACGAGACTACTGAGAAGATTGTGCAAATTAAAGAAAGGTTGAGAACTGCTAGAAGTCGGCAAAAGAGTTATGCCGACAAAGGAAGGAAAGATGTTGAATTTCAAGTTGGTGATCGTGTTATGTTAAAAGTTTCGCCTTGGAAGGGTGTTATTCATTTTGGTAAAAGAGGGAAGTTAAGTCCTCGTTTCGTGGGACCGTTTGAGATCATTGAAAGAGTTGGACCGGTGGCTTATCGTTTGAAGTTGCCACAAGAACTCAGTGCTGTTCACGATGTTTTCCATATTTCGAACTTAAAGAAGTGTTTGGCAGAATTTGATCAGACTATTCCTTTGGAGGAACTTCAAGTTGACAAGCAATTGCATTTTATTGAGGAGCCAGTTGAGATCATGGACCGAGAGGTTAAGACTCTTAAACAGAGCAGAATTCCTATTGTTCGGGTCCGATGGAACGCTAGACGCGGTCCCGAGTTTACTTGGGAGCGTGAAGACCAAATGAAGCAGAAGTACCCGCATTTGTTCTCAGATGCCGAGTCAACCCCTGCGCCTGCTTAAATTTCGGGACGAAATTTCCGTAACGGGAAGGTACTGTCACGACCCTACTTTTTCCGTTATCTTTTTCCGTTAATTATTTAACGACCGTTAACTGTTAGTGTGCCACGTCATTTCTATGACCTATATTATTATTTTTGTAATAATATATATATATAATAATTATTATGTGTTATGTGAATATATGTATTCATATTTTAATTTATACGTTTCTACGTCTCGCGGATTTTCATCCGGCGAATCTTTTCGGTTTTTAAACCAACGGTCGAGCTTTCGGGATTTTTAAATCCTAATTATTTTAAATATGATATTTTATGATCATATTATTATTAGGTGTATTTATATTTATTTTTCGTCGCGCGTTTGTTATATTTCCGGATTTTTAATCGCGTAAGCGTGTTTTCACGTTTCGAGATTCGTTCGGGCTTTCGGGCCATCAGACTTTAAGCACTTAGCAAATTTGGCCCACCATGGGACCCACCCTACCCATTTTCGGCCGAAGCCACAAGGGAGGGGGGATACACTCCCTTGTTTTCCCATATTTTGATTTATTCTATTTTTACAAAATCTTATCTAAACCTAAAACCTAATTTTTTGCTTTCTTCCTCCCTTTCTCTCTTTTGGGCAATGAACACCACCACCGTAAACATCATCACCATCAATCAAAATATTACTTGGATCATCAAATCGTTTATACAATCGTGTTCCTCTCTTCGTTCTCTACGCGATCATATACTTTGATTCTCGATTTGGGTATAAACCCTAACCCTAGCTTTTTGATTTTTCATATATATTACTGATTTTGTATGTTATATTATTAGTATGATGTATATTAGTTGTTGTAATGTTGGTTGGATGCGTAGAATTACTCGTTTGCTTATGATTTCGGTTTGTAAATTTTGGACAGCAGCATAATTCGTATTTTCTGACTTTGTAACTGATATGAATGTTAAAATAAAGTACATAAATGAGTTCCTCTCATCAAGACATTAATTTTAGACTCCGGATTCATGTCGTTTCGATTCCCGGAGCCCTAGATATGCTTAATTTGGTTTTTGTTAAAGATTGAAAGGTGTTCTTGGCATGAACAAGGTTGGGTCCGACTTTGTGACCATCCTTGGTGTCTTTAGGGTGTGTCATTTGGTTAGGACTGATGGTGGGACGAATTTTCATGTTCGGGTCACCTAAATCCGAGCCACGGTTCACCCGTTGTGCCCGAATTACTGTTTTGAGTAAATTGATTTTCCCAAGTGTGGTCATGGCTGATATCCACGACCTAGGGACTGTTCTTGGAGTGTTCTTGAGTTCATAATTGTGTTGTAAGGTCCACGTTGATTTGGGAAATCATTCATTCTTAACGGTATTCGGAATAAATGGTAAAGTGTTTGTTTAAATAACGTAATTTGGACACATACAATAATAAGGAATATCAACTGTTGGAATTAGATATATGAATAACTTACGATATGTATTTTAAAACGTGTTTATTAATATCGAAAATATATATTTAACAATACGATAAAATATAATATTAACTTAGTCATAAAAATGAATTGTTATTATATATATATTAACAAATAGCGAGACGATGATTTATAGAAGTAAATGATCAAAATACTTGAAAGTTTAAGATATACTTTGAGTGGTATAGTTTAGGGATAATTTAAGGCTATATTTTGACAAAGGTACGTGACACGAAATGTAAAATACAAGTTTTCTCAGCGTACAAAAGGACATTTGAAAAACCGGAACCGGGACATAAGTCGAGTGATGACGTACAACTTATCGGAACAAAAATTACAAGTCAACTATGCATGTGAATTTAATATAATATATAATTAATTATATAAATTAAATATATTATATATATTATATAAAATTATGTCGACAAACAAAAAGTTAAAAGTTTGTGAGCTGGATCAGAGGGCCATGTGATCGCATGGCCTTGAAGCACAAATCTCATGCGATCCATGGGGTGCTTTTTCAGAAAAGGTACTATAAATTCAATTGTTTTGCTCGAACATCACACACACTTACACAGATATAGATATATACTCCGTAATATTTATATTATTTATATTATTATTATTATTATTAATATTATTATTATAATTATTATTATTAAAGATTAATATTAATCTTATTATTATCAGTAGTATTAATATTATTTTTATTAGTATTATACATAAAATACTACGACGAGGTCATGTTCAAACGATTTCAAAAATGATTTTCGAGTGAATTAAAGCTAAGGAAATTATGGGTTATTTACAAAGAGGTTATGGGTAATGTTCGGGGGTATAATTGTGAATCAAACTTAGTGTTTATCATCTCCGTTACGTCTACGTACTTTTCTACAATATTGAATCTCAATATTAATACGTAAGCATTTATATTTTATATTTTATAAATTAATAGCGTATACATACTAGTGCTCGAGTGTATATATTTATACATGCTTGTATGCTAAATTTCGTCGTTAAATAGTTTATAATAAATCACGAATTAAATACATATATTACGGGTAAAAGGTATATGATATACATGTTTTCGGAAAGCTGCCGAAAAATCAATAACTTTTCATTTAGATATCGAATAGTTTCGAGGAACGAATCAAAAGATATGGTCAACTGAATTATAATTGACATTAATTGGAATTACTTTTTGAATCTGCAATTAAGATTTAAACAACTTGTTTACGAGATTGATAAAGTGAACTTTTAAATATTACCAACCGAGTAAATGAATCCTTATATAAGGCACGTCTCGTTTTGTTGAACTATTGTCAAAATTGACTTTTTGAAACGACTTTGGATAACTATTATATGTCGATCTCGAGCATTAGGATTGTGATACACTATGACTTGACCTAGATTGATAGACATTTATTGACCAACATATGTTCTCTAGGTTGAGATCTACGATTAATTGGTAATCCGAGTTTCGTTCACATTTTCGTGAACAACTTTATATGCTGCTAAGGTGAGTTTCATTTGCTCCCTTTTTAATTGCTTTTGCAATCTATATTTTTGGACTGAGAATACATGCACTTTATATTAAACGCAATGGATACAAGTACATACTAAATTCTACACCGAGTTTGAACCGAAAATCCCTTAGCTTTGGTAACTAGTAACTGCCAGTTATAAGAACTGGTGGGTGCGAGTAGTAGTATATGGATCCATAGGGCTTGACATCCCCGTCTGTTCCAGGTATAGAAACCCTAGCCTGAACTATAAAATAGACGTATGCTATTTGAGGTTAGTACACGTTAGTTTGCGTGTATTGTACATGTTGGTTGCATGTATGTTAAAACAGGGGTACTTATTAAAACGTTAAAGTTTAGTTACCAGGTTGGTCAATCTTGTAGAATAGTTTGATAAACGTTTCTGGATGAAACAACTGAAATCTTGTGATCCACCTTTATATACAAATTATGCCAAACATACAAACTATGAACTCACCAACCTTTGTGTTGACACTTGTTAGCATGTTTATTCTCAGGTTCCCTAGAAGTCTTCCGCTGTTTGCTTATATGATAGACAATCTATGTGCATGGAGTCTTATATGGCATATTTTTCAAGAAAACGTTGCATTCACCAATTCATCATCATGTACCTTATTTTGACTGCATTGTCAATGGAAGTACTATTGTAAACTATTATATACGGTGATTTTCTATATGTAGAAATCATCAGATGTCAAAAACCTTTGATTTAAATATTCATTTTTGGTGTGCCTTTTCCAAAGAATGCAATGTTTACAAAACGTATCATATAGAGGTCAAATACCTCGCAATGAAATTAATGAATGACGTCATATGGATTTGGAGCGATCATCACAATGGACCTCATGAACCGCGTGTGCAAACCATACCTCGACAAATTCGTTATTATGTTCATCGATGATATTTTGGTCTATTCTAAAAGCGAAGAAGAATACGAACAACATCTCCGACTTGTGCTTGAACTCTTGAGACAAGAACGACTCTATGCCAAATTCTCCAAGTGTGAATTTTGGTTGAAGGAAGTTCAATTTCTTGGTCACGTTGTAAGTGATCATGGTATTAAAGTCGATCCCGCAAAAATCGAAGCCATTAGTAAATGGGAGACTCCTACTTGTCACGACCCTACTTTTTCCGTTATCTTTTTCCGTTAATTATTTAACGATCGTTAACTGTTAGTGTGCCACGTCATTTCTATGACCTATATTATTATTTTTGTAATAATATATATATATAATAATTATTATGTGTTATGTGAATATATGTATTCATATTTTAATTTATACGTTTCTACGTCTCGCGGATTTCCATCCGGCGAATCTTTTCGGTTTTTAAACCAACGGTCGAGCTTTCGGGATTTTTAAATCCTAATTATTTTAAATATGATATTTTATGATCATATTATTATTAGGTGTATTTATATTTATTTTTCGTCGCGCGTTTGTTATCTTTCCGGATTTTTAATCGCGTAAGCGTGTTTTCGCGTTTCGGGATTCGTTCGGGCTTTCGGGCCATCAGACTTTAAGCACTTAGCAAATTTGGCCCACCATGGGGCCCACCCTACCCATTTTCGGCCGAAGCCACAAGGGAGGGGGGATACACTCCCTTGTTTTCCCATATTTTGATTTATTTTATTTTTACAAAATCTTATCTAAACCTAAAACCTAATTTTTTGCTTTCTTCCTCCCTTTCTCTCTTTTGGGCGACGACCACCACCACCATAAACATCATCACCATCAATCAAAATATTACTTGGATCATCAAATCGTTTATACAATTGCGTATGCGTCATGTCAGTTGAAGGTTCACGAACAGAACTATACAACTCATGATTTAGAGTTGGGAGCTGTTATTTTTGCACTGAAGATTTGGAGACACTATCTTTTAGGTGTTAAGAGTACTGTGTACACCAATCATAAGAGTCTTCAACATATTCTCGATCAAAAACATTTGAACATGAGACAACAAAGATGGATTGAGACGTTGAATGATTATGATTGTGACCTTTTGTATCATCTGGGTAAAGCCAATGTTGTGGCTGATGCTTTGAGTCGTAAAGAAAGGGCTGAACCACGAAGGGTTAGAGCTTTGAATATGACAGTTAGATCAAACCTCGTTAGGCAGATTCTTGAGGCACAACAAGAAGCCTTAAAGGAGGAGAATTTCGTGAAAGAGAATGTAGCCAAAGTAGCTAAGAAGTTTGAAGTTCGAGCTGATGGAACTAGATACTTTGCGGGACGTCTTTGGGTTCCGAAGTTTGGAGGACTTCGACAGTTGATTTTAGATGAGGCTCATAAGTCTAGATACTCTATTCATCCTGGTTCAGGGAAGATGTATCAGGATCTTAAGGAGCTGTATTGGTGGCATAATTTGAAGGGTGACATAGCTAAGTATGTGTCTAAGTGTTTGACCTGTTCTAAGGTCAAAGCTGAACATCAAAAATCGTCCGGATTGTTGGTACAACCAGAAATTCCCGAGTGGAAGTGGGAAGGTATCACTATGGATTTTATCACTAAGTTACCAAGAGTTTCGGGTGGTTATGATGTGATTTGGGTGATTGTAGATCGACTCACTAAGTCGGCTCACTTTTTGCCGATTAGGGAAACCGATTCCATGGAGAAACTCACCCGTTTGTATTTGAAAGAGATTGTTTCGAGGCATGGTGTTCCCGTTTCTATTATTTCCGACAGAGATAGTCGATTTGTATCGAGATTTTGGCAATCGTTGCAAGAAGCCTTGGGCACTAGATTGGATATGAGCACTGCTTATCATCCTCAAACTGATGGTCAAAGTGAGAGGACCATTCAGACATTAGAAGATATGTTGCGAGCTTGTGTGATTGATTTTAGAAATGGGTGGGATAAGTATTTGCCGTTAGCTGAGTTTTCTTATAACAACAGTTATCACGCAAGTATTAAAGCCGCACCGTTTGAAGCTTTGTACGGTAGGAAATGTAGGTCTCCTATTTGTTGGAATGAGGTTGGGAATGCTCAACTTACAGGTCCAGAGATTATTCACGAGACTACTGAGAAGATTGTGCAAATTAAAGAAAGGTTGAGAACTGCTAGAAGTCGGCAAAAGAGTTATGCCGACAAAGGAAGGAAAGATGTTGAATTTCAAGTTGGTGATCGTGTTATGTTAAAAGTTTCGCCTTGGAAGGGTGTTATTCATTTTGGTAAAAGAGGGAAGTTAAGTCCTCGTTTCGTGGGACCGTTTGAGATCATTGAAAGAGTTGGACCGGTGGCTTATCGTTTGAAGTTGCCACAAGAACTCAGTGCTGTTCACGATGTTTTCCATATTTCGAACTTAAAGAAGTGTTTGGCAGAATTTGATCAGACTATTCCTTTGGAGGAACTTCAAGTTGACAAGCAATTGCATTTTATTGAGGAGCCAGTTGAGATCATGGACCGAGAGGTTAAGACTCTTAAACAGAGCAGAATTCCTATTGTTCGGGTCCGATGGAACGCTAGACGCGGTCCCGAGTTTACTTGGGAGCGTGAAGACCAAATGAAGCAGAAGTACCCGCATTTGTTCTCAGATGCCGAGTCAACCCCTGCGCCTGCTTAAATTTCGGGACGAAATTTCCGTAACGGGAAGGTACTGTCACGACCCTACTTTTTCCGTTATCTTTTTCCGTTAATTATTTAACGACCGTTAACTGTTAGTGTGCCACGTCATTTCTATGACCTATATTATTATTTTTGTAATAATATATATATATAATAATTATTATGTGTTATGTGAATATATGTATTCATATTTTAATTTATACGTTTCTACGTCTCGCGGATTTTCATCCGGCGAATCTTTTCGGTTTTTAAACCAACGGTCGAGCTTTCGGGATTTTTAAATCCTAATTATTTTAAATATGATATTTTATGATCATATTATTATTAGGTGTATTTATATTTATTTTTCGTCGCGCGTTTGTTATATTTCCGGATTTTTAATCGCGTAAGCGTGTTTTCACGTTTCGAGATTCGTTCGGGCTTTCGGGCCATCAGACTTTAAGCACTTAGCAAATTTGGCCCACCATGGGGCCCACCCTACCCATTTTTGGCCGAAGCCACAAGGGAGGGGGGATACACTCCCTTGTTTTCCCATATTTTGATTTATTCTATTTTTACAAAATCTTATCTAAACCTAAAACCTAATTTTTTGCTTTCTTCCTCCCTTTCTCTCTTTTGGGCGACGACCACCACCACCGTAAACATCATCACCATCAATCAAAATATTACTTGGATCATCAAATCGTTTATACAATCGTGTTCCTCTCTTCGTTCTCTACGCGATCATATACTTTGATTCTCGATTTGGGTATAAACCCTAACCCTAGCTTTTTGATTTTTCATATATATTACTGATTTTGTATGTTATATTATTAGTATGATGTATATTAGTTGTTGTAATGTTGGTTGGATGCGTAGAATTACTCGTTTGCTTATGATTTCGGTTTGTAAATTTTGGACAGCAGCATAATTCGTATTTTCTGACTTTGTAACTGATATGAATGTTAAAATAAAGTACATAAATGAGTTCCTCTCATCAAGACATTAATTTTAGACTCCGGATTCATGTCGTTTCGATTCCCGGAGCCCTAGATATGCTTAATTTGGTTTTTGTTAAAGATTGAAAGGTGTTCTTGGCATGAACAAGGTTGGGTCCGACTTTGTGACCATCCTTGGTGTCTTTAGGGTGTGTCATTTGGTTAGTACTGATGGTGGGACGAATTTTCATGTTCGGGTCACCTAAATCCGAGCCACGGTTCACCCGTTGTGCCCGAATTACTGTTTTGAGTAAATTGATTTTCCCAAGTGTGGTCATGGCTGATATCCACGACCTAGGGACTGTTCTTGGAGTGTTCTTGAGTTCATAATTGTGTTGGGTAGTTTGAGTAGGCGGAAATGCATATGTGGCTCGCCCGAAACCGACACCCGGGGCTCAAGATACGACCCGATGAACTTTTAAACTTAAAACTTATGGTTAATGATTAAACTTATGTTAAAATTAATGGATTTCATTATTAATTAATTACTTATGATAAAAGAAGTAATTATTATTATTTAAAACTTATGATATAAATATTTATTATATCATTTAATTATTAATTATGATTTAATTATGATTTAATTAACATTTTAATTAAACTTATGATTAATAATACTTTTATTATTAAAGGAAAATACTTATGATAAGTATTAAATTTGTTTTTGAGAAATTATTAAAAGACTTATAATAAAGATTAAATAATTATTTAATTATTATAAGACTTAATTATTATTTAATTATGATTTAATTATTAATTACTTATGATTTAATAATTTTAATTAGAAACTTATGATATGATTAATAATTCATTATTAATTAAAAATACTTATTATATAATTTAAAAATTATTATTATTAATAATACTTATATTATGATTAGTATTTAATTAATTTATTTAAATACTTATGTCGTACTAATTATAACATTTCAACTTATATTAACTTTAATAATTCATTTTATTTAATTAAACTTATGTTAAGACATTATTATACACTTTTGACTTTAAATAACATTATAACCTATGTTATTATTATAACTTACACTTTTAAAATTAATGTTGACTATGTTTGACCAAGGTTGACTTTTGAGTTGACTTTCGGTTGACTTTGACTTTCAGTTGACTTCTGTTGACTTTCTAAATAAGGAAACTTTCCTAACTTCAAAACTTTCTAAAAATAGAACTTTCTAAATTTGGAAACTTTCCAAAAATAGAAACTTTCCAAAAATAAAAACTTTCCAAAAATAGAAACTTTCTAAAAATAGAAAGCGTGTGTCCTTATGCTGTTCCAATCAAACCGATGCTTGCTGAGTAATGTTCTATGTCTACTTGCAACATGTACAATAGCTATCATACTAAGACTTGACCTAAGTTAGTTATTTATTTCGACCTACTTTATTTATAGGTCGGCGTTGTGATCTTTCTTGATCACTTTACTTTACTTGCTGTTCGCTTGTTTGTGAGATTTCTTCAGTTGCTATTTAAGGTGAGTTATAGTCCCGTTTTTACATACTTTTCAAAGTATACTTTTTGGGATGTGATTACATGCATATTTTTATTTACGGTTAGACACAAGTAACAGTTAAATTTAATTATTCATTGTGAGTTGGACAAAAATATTCCCTAGTCTGGTAACTGTAATCATTGGTTTCTACCGGTGAACGCGAATCCTACGGATAGATCTATCGGGTTTGACAACCCCATTTCGAGCTAGTCGCGCTAGCAATTTATAATCGGAATGTTTAGTACTTCGTAATTTGTTGTAGATACACTGTCCAAGTGTATATTTTTTATTGTGTTTGGCAAGGGTAAATAAAGGGTTAAGTGGTTACCAGGTGGCTCATTGATAATGGAATAATGTTTAATGTTTTCTAACATTTTTAAATCTTGTGGTCTAAAGTTTACTTATTTATTTAAACCTATAATTCACTCAACCTTTGTGTTGACAGTTTACTTGCATGTTTTCACAGGTACTTGAGTTATATGATGCTTCCGCTGTCGTTAGAAGAGTCTGCATGCATTTGGGCAGATTTTTATTGAAACAATTATGAAACTTAAGTTGGCATTCTATTTTTGGATAATTTAAATTGTGGGTTTGTTGGCAAGGTTTTGTGTCAACTTTTGGATTATTAATATGTTGGGTTGTTTTAAACTACATATTTTGGTTTGTTTCCTTTTTGGGAAAACTTTTGAAATAAAAGAATGCAACTTTGTTATTTAATGCATTTAAGTCCGATCAAGCTGTGGGACCAACTGACGGATCCGTTAAGTATTTTGACGGGGTCGTCACACTACTACTCCTACTCATATTCGTCAATTCTTAGGTCTTGCCAGATACTATCGTAGATTCATCAAATATTTCTCTTTGGTTGCTCGTCCTCTAACCGCGTTAACTCACAAGGGAAATAAATTCATTTGGGCAACCGAACAAGAGTCCGCGTTTCAAATCTTGAAGACAAAGCTAACCACCGCTCCTATCTTGTCACTCCCTGAAGGCAATGATGATTTTATTATGTATTGTGATGCCTCGAAACATGGTTTTGGGTGTGTATTAATGCAACGAAAGAAAGTCATTACTTATGCCTCGCGACAACTAAAAATTCATGAACGAAACTACACGACACATGATCTTGAACTCAGAGCCGTTGTCTTTGCACTTAAAATATGAAGACACTATCTTTATAGAACCAAGAGTACTATCTTCACCGATCACAAAAGCCTCCAATACATCTTCGACCAAAAGCAACTAAACATGAGACAACGAAGGTGGATTGAAACTTTGAACGATTATGATTGTGAGCTTCGTTACCATCCTGGAAAGGCAAATGTAGTAGCCGATGCCTTAAGTCGAAAGGAAAGAGCGGTGCCTCTTTACGTTCGAGCTTTAAACATCACCATTCACACCAACCTCAATAGTCAAATTCGGGTAGCCCAAGATGAGGCTCTCAAGGATGAAAACATTTCTCATGAACATTTGAACATTATCGCCTCTCGATTCGAAGTTAAGGAGATCGGGCTCCAATATTTCACCGGAAGAATTTGTGTGCCTAGTTATGGGGAGTTACGAAACCTTATTCTAGACGAAGCCCAAAAGTAAGATACTCGATTCATCCTGGTGCCAATAAGATGTACCATGACCTTAAAGAACAATATTGATGGCCGAACATTAAAAGGGACGTTGCTAATTATGTTGCCAAGTGTTTGACTTGTTCCAAGGTCAAAGCTGAACACCAAAGGCCATCCGGGTTACTTCAACAACCCGAAATCCCGCAATGGAAGTGGGAAAGAATAACGATGGACTTCATCACCAAGCTACCAAAAACGACGGGCGATTATGATACCATTTGGGTTATTGTTGACCATCTCACCAAATCCGCCCACTTCCTAGCCATGAAGGAAACCGACAAAATGGAAAAACTTGCACAACTTTACATCAAAGAGATCGTAGCCCGTCACGGTGTACCTTTATCGATTATTTCCGACCGAGATGGCCCTTTTGTTTCTAGATTTTGGCATACCTTACAAGAAGCGTTAGGAACTCGTTTAGACATGAGCATCGCATATCACCCACAAACTGACGGACAAAGCGAACGCACAATTCAAACTTTGGAAGACATGCTACGAGCTTGCATTGTAGATTTTGGAAAAGCTTGAGACAAGCATTTGCCATTAGCCGAGTTCTCTTACAAAAATAGTTATCAAGCGAGTATTAAAGCCGCACCTTTCGAAGCGTTATATGACCAAAAATGTCGTTCTCCTCTTTGTTGGGCCGAAGTAGGCGACACACAAATCACCGCACCCGAACTCATTCACGAAACCACCGAGAAGATCGTTCAAATCCGAGATAGGCTCCGGACGGCCCGTAGTCGTCAAAAGAGCTATACCGACAAAAGACACAACGACCTCAAATTTCAAGTCAGTGACCGCGTAATGTTAAAAGTCGCACCTTGGAAAGGTGTAATCCATTTCGGGAAATGCGGGAAGCTAAACCCAAGGTATATTGGTCCTTTCGAAATCGTGGAGCATGTTGGAACCGTTGCTTATCGTTTAGATCTTCCGCCTCAACTGAGCTCCGTTCATCCCACTTTCCATGTATCCAACTTGAAAAAGTGCCTTTCCGAACCCGATATCGTCATCCCTCTCAAAGAGCTTACTATTGATGACAAACTTCATTTTGTGGAAGAACCGGTTGAAATTGTGGATACCTCCGTCAAGACGCTAAAACAAAGCCGAATTCCAATTGTTAAGGTCCGTTGGAATGCCAAAAGGGGACCCGAGTTTACTTGGGAAAGACAAGATCAAATGCAAAAGAAATACCCTCATTTATTCGTGGGTTCGGAAACGCAAGATCTCGAGAAAGAAATAACGACTACTACGCCTACTTAAATTTCGGGATGAAATTTCTTTTAAGGAGTAGGTAATGTAACATCCCGCCTTTTTCCGTTTACTTTTATGTTTACTTATTTAAAGTCTGTTATATAATTATAACATCTTCCGTTAATACGCGTTTAAAATATTTCGTTTAGGTAATTCACGCACCCGCTTCAAACTTGAGGGACCAATGTTGTCATTTGACCAAACTCATGACTAGGTCAAAGTGGTCAACTCCATCCTCATCCATTCATTATCCTTTTTCTTTTTCCATTTTCCTTAATACTTTCAACATATTCTCTCAAACTCCAATTCAAAGATTCATCATCCATTTCTAATCTAACAATCAAACATAAAAACAATTTACATATTTGGAATCCTTGCATCTTCCTCTTCGATTTCATACCGATTTCATCAAGTTTGGGTAACTTTCTAAAATCACTAGATTCTTTGTTCTTGATGTTTTTAACTTATAAAAGTGTTAATTAGTGTCTATGGCTCAAGTCTAACATGAATATATGATTTGTAAGTTTGATTTTGTTATTTTGAGTAACTAGCATGAACTTGTCAAATGGGTGTGTTTAATCTTGGGATTTGGATGAGTATATGTTGGTAGATGTTAGAAGTGTATGTATTAAATGTGTTACTAGCATCATTAGCTTTAATTTGATGTGTAGGTTGATTAATAATGCTTCATTAACATGATTATTGATTTTATGATTTTTGGTTAGGGTTTGGTAGCCTAAAATGTGATTTTTGATGTATTAAAAGCCTTGCAATGTTGTTTGTAAGTGTTTAATAGTATTGTATGTGTAATTACCTACGAGATGGCGTATTATATATGTGTATTAAGTTCCCGAATCATCTTATGCAATTTATGAACTTGAAACTTTGAAAATGGACTTTTAATGATCACTTGATGAGAAATTGGTTATTGTAAATTATGTTTTTGATTGATGAAATGTATTTAGTTGAATTCCTCATTAAATTACCTTTCCAGCGATATAAGATACGTGTTTTGAATGTTTTCGGATCATTAGTTATGGATGAATGAAGTTTGGCTCGACACTTAGAAAAATTCAACATTTCAGCACCTGGAGGACCCAAATTGCGGCCGTAACCCAGGACATTGCGGACATAACCCAGGCCATTGCGGCTGTAAACCAGGCCATTAAGGCCGTAACATTTCGGACTGTCCAAAATTGTTTTGTGTTTTCACAATTCCATTCCCGCTTACTCGCAATTTCGATTAACATGAAACTTGGCCAACATGCTTATATATGACTACGTTTTTATGGACAATAGTCGGAAACCCGACCCGACCTCGTTGACTTTGACTTTTACCAAGTTTGACTTTTAGTCAAACTTAACCAAATGTTTATGCAATCGTTCTAACATGCTTTTATACTTATATCTTGCATGAAACTTGACAATTTGACTCACATGCTATATTAATCGAGTCGTAACGAGCCATAGGACTAATTGAACAACTTTGACCAACCATGTTTACCGTTATTGATACAACCTACTTGTTTAGGTCAAGACTAGCATTCGTTCTTGCACACGTTTACTTGTGAAGTACCTTTTATACTCTTGCACTCAAGGTGAGATCATAATCCCACTTTTACTCTTTTAAACTTACATTTGGGATGAGAAAACATAAACGTTTCAGTTTACAAAGTGAACACAAGTACAAAAACAAACATTCTACATACGAGTTAGAACAAAAATCCTCAATTCGATTATCATTAGATACACTTGCTGGGTGTAAGCGAGAACTTATGTTGTATGGCCATATGGGTTTGACAAACCCTCATTCGGACGGTTCGCTACCGTTATTCGGATGAAATATATTTTCGAGAAACAGTGTAGGTTCTAACACTATTGTGATGGGGTTCTTGGTACATTAAGCCTTGATAATTGGGTGCTCGTGATAACAACTTTGAGAATGGTTTACTATTATTACGATGTTATAAATCTTGTGGTTAATTTGTACTTACTTACTTACTTACTTACTTACTTACTTACTTAAACCTATGATTTCACCAACGTTTTCGTTGACAGATTTCTATGTTTTTCTTAGGTCCTTGAACGTTATGTGATACGTGCTTCCGCTCACTATTTTTGATACTTGCTTGGATGTCAAGTATACTTGCATATATGAAGCGTCTTTTGGCTTTACATTTAATTGTGTCGCATAGGTTTCAATTGTACCTTAATGTTGTAATATAACTAGTCGTTGAACTACTTTTGTAAACTTGAAACATCCTTACTTTTGAAATGAATGCGACATATTTTCGATCAAACGTTAATTTAAAGACTTATGACTACGTAACGGGACCTAAGTAGATGGCGCCGTCAATGACGATTTTGGCGGGTCGCTACATGAGTGAGTTGGTTGACCAACTTGTTTGTGACATTGATTATATGCATAATTAAATAGGTACGTTACATTGATGGTTGCAAGCTTGATTTATCCTTCACCAAAGACGTTGAGGTGAGTGGAATAATTATATATGTATGTATATGATTTATTTTCTTGTGGTGTTTGGGGTTTAAGTTCGATGTTGACGATACCATATCCTAGGGTATATTGTTTGTCGGATGAGGGTTTAAAGTTCGGTGTTGATGTTACCTCATGTATGGAGCTAAAGTTCGATGTTGACGATGCCATACCACTATTGTAGTGATTTATTGAGGGGTTAAAGTTCGATGTTGACGATACCTCATATGTGGGTTTAAGTTCGATGTTGGCGATACCACATTATTTGGGACGGATGAGGTTTACGTTCGATGTTGACGATACCATTCGTAGGGCTAGCCTTGGAATTTGAATACTAATGGATGTTGTGAACATCATTGTTTATGTATTGTGGTGTAGCATATTATACTGCTTATGTTATATGTTATTGTTATACTAGCTTGTGTTATCGGAGACTTAGCGTTATACTTTACGATTGTATACTAATTATATTGCTAGTATGTATGCGGAATTGGTGTAAGTGATTTCAAGTAAGTAAGTGATATATGTATATGTATAATTATTGCATTCACTAAGCATTTTGCTTACCCTCTCATTGTTTACCTTTTTAGGCTCGAGCTTGGATAAAGGCAAAGGTATTCGGTTGGATTAGTGGCCTCCCGTTTGTTTTGGTTAGGGGACGCTTTTGGGGGTTTGTAGCTTTTGAAGTTCGATCAAGATTTGGGTAGTTTAATCCCAAACACCATGCTCTAGGTGTCGTTTGGAAGTTAAACTCTTATGGTCGAAACTTGTATTTTGAACGAAATTCGTATGACGGGCCGTTGCAGGCCCGGTGTTGCAAAACTTGTTTTAATCGTGGAAATCTCTTAGTTTTACATATTATTATATATTGTGAAAGTGGTTACGTTTAAAAGTGTTGGGAAGCGGGTTTTCCGCTCACGTAAGTTAGACACGGGGAACAGAAATCTGTAGTTCATTTGGATGCCGTCCTGGCCTTCAATACTGGACGCCGTCCAGATAACTGGACGCCCGTCCAGATGTACAGCATTAGAATTTTTTTTAAAGGCGTGTTTTTGGTATAACGAGGTTTGGGTCGTTACAAGTGGTATCAGAGCATGGTGTAAGGGATTTAGGCGACTTGAGATAGGTGCCTAGACTTAGACTTTATTGTGTATGCGCTTTATGCGGGACTTGTAGGATTTCGGGTTGGACCGGAATTTGGTTAGTGCCTAGGTTTAGGTGAACTAACTTTGCACTAATTATTTTGCGTGGTGTTTGCAATCATCAAGCGAGATAGAACTTGTACTAGCGAGTTAATGCGACGTCCTCATGTAACAATGACTAGCTACCATTGTTACGGGTTCAAATCATGTCAAACAAGCAATGTACGACGATTGTTGAGCAAGATGGGGCGGTGTGGAATATATATATACATATATGTTATGTCCTTTCGTGTCATTGTTTATCCTATTTCCGTTTTATAGTATGAAGAAGAGAAACGGACCTGAAAACAATGATGGAGGTGTAGAGACCAGTCCTAATCCATAAGGATGAATACAATAACATATGGTTAGAATGCAAGGTATTTGACCTCTATATGATCCATTTTACAAACGTTGCATTCGTTTTTAAAAGACAACTTTCATTTCATCGAAAGTTGACAGGCATGCATACCATTTCATAATATCCAAACTATAAAGACCTAATCTGTCATTTACTTAGTAATAATCTTTATTGAACTCGACGACTTGAATGCAACGTCTTTTGAAATATGCCATGAATGACTCAAAGTAATATCTTTAAAATGAGCAAATGCACAGCGGAAGATTTCTTTCATACCTGAGAATAAACATGCTTTAAAGTGTTAACCAAAAGGTTGGTGAGTTCGTCAGTTTATCATAATCATTCATTTCCATCATTTTAATAGACCACAAGATTTCATATATTGACACGCGTAACTCGCGAATTAAAAATTCATTCATATGGTGAAAACCTGGTAACCGACCTTAACAGGATGCATATAGAATATCCCCATCATTCCGGGACTCACATCGGACATGATAACTCAAAGTACTAAAGTAGTTCAAATTCTCTGACTGGGGCTTGTTAGTGCCCATAGATCTATCTTTAGGATTCGTGTCAATTGGTGGCAATTATCATAAACACCAATTCTTAGGCTACCAAGCTAAAAAGGGGCATATTCGGTTTGATAATTCAACCATAGAATGTAGTTTCGATCACTTGTGTCTATTTCGTAAAGCATTTATAAAAGCAGCGCATGTATTCTCAGTCCCAAAAATATATATTGCAAAAGCATTTAAAAAGGGAGCAAATAAAACTCACAATATAATATTTGTAGTAAAAATATTCATACGACGATACAGAACAGTGCAGAGTTGGCCTTGGATTCACGAACCTATATCAGTTTTATATATATTAAAACACATAATAACAATTAACAAGTTTATATATTACTATTATTAGTATACTTCTTATATTAAGAATTTGTATGTTATATTAATAAATAAATTAATTATATCTATTTTATATATTTTAGATGCTTAGTAGTTATATAACAGATTCTTATTAAAGTATTTTAATTAGGATGTAATATATGTGATTTATTATAAATATTATATATTAATGCTTGAAAATATTAAATAATGTATTAGAACTCATATATATATATATATATATATATATATATATATATATATATATATATATATATATATATATATATATATATATATGTTTAATTTAAAATATATTTATATATTATTTGTAACTTAATTATAATAACATTTTATTAAACAAAATAGTATCTAATATTAATATAGACGTAAAATATATAAAGGTCATTTGTTTATTAAAATAATATTTATAATACTAAAATAGTGATAATAATAATAATGATGATAATAATAATAATAATAATTTAAATGATAATTTTTGTAATAACATTAATGATAAAAAAAAATAATAATGATAACTATAATAACCATAAAAATAATAATTTTATTCATAATGATAATGATAATAATAATAATATTAATACTAATAATACTTATCTTAATAATAATAATGATAATAATAATATCAATTATATTAATGTTAGTAATAATAATTAACATAACAATAATAACAACTATTAATAATAATATTAATAATAATAATAATAATAATAATAATAATAATAATAATAATAATAATAATAATAATAATAATAATAATTATTATTATTATTATTATAATAAAAATAATAAATAGAGTAAAATTACTACCTCAAGGAAGTAGCCCTTAAAAAAAATGCCCAAGTCCGGGTTTGAACCCGCGACGTCCCGCTAACCCGATAACAACCTAAACGTCTTCGGTTCATCATCATAAATCATAACCTCACGATCATCAATAAGGATCATCAATATCTTAACTGATCGTCGTCATCATTAACTTATTATTTTGAGTATCATTATTCATTATCATATATCATATATCATATATTATATATCGTATATCATATATCATCATGCGTAACATCACCATGACATTATCATGCTTATCATAACATAATCCGTTCATCATCTCGATCATCATCCTCAACAATTTCGATCATCATCAACAATTTTGATCATCATCATCATCTTAATCGTTACCATCACATCATCATCATTATCCCTTCATCATCGTGACATGAACATAATATCATTATAAGTAAAATCGTCATCATTTTTCATAATCAATATCATTATCTTATCCTAATCCTAATCTAATCACCATCTTCTTTAAACATCTCGGTTAAATACATTGTTATCATCATAATCCCATTCTATTCATCAAGATTATACTCTTAAATCATTATCAACTTCATTATCGTTTTTCACAGGATCCATCATCTTCATAAATTCGCTGCACAACATCACCTAAACATCATCTTTTATCTATATCATCACCATCTTTATCATAATTATATCAAAATTATGATTTTTGTATTAATATTAACACCATCCATTTATCATTAACATCATATTCCTCGTCATTACTAAATCATCACCAAAGTTATTTTATGTATCACACCATCGTCATTATCGTTATTGTATCACGATCATCATCATCTAATGATCAAATCATAATCATAATCCTAATCATATTACAATCATAATCATAACATGATCATAATCATATCATAATCATAATCATAAGATAATCTTAATCATATACGATTATCACGTATGATCATCATCAATATCTATCCTTATTTTCATTTCAATATCATCGTATTAATTACTTATCATCGTTTACATGATTCATAATTATAATAGCTTAGTTTAAGAACAAGTGTATGTGTAGTGGGTTTCGACCAACAAAAATTTGGACATGTCCCAATAAAAGGAAACCAACGACCCAACTGAAATGTAGCTGTCCAAAGAACTAGTTCAGCCCAAAAACAATTGGAATGGCCCAAGGTTATCACGTTAGAATTAGAATGTTAAAACAGGAACCAGATTTACTTGCTTTTAGTTTATATTTCCAGCTCATCATTCCACTATCGATATTCCTTATCACCGATCATTTATTCAGTGGGGTTTAGAGGGTAAAGTAGCAGCAACGAAAGAAAAAATAGCTGTGGCTATTTGGATCACTAATAATCGTTCATCATTATTGTTAATGATTATCCAATATCATTAATCATTTACCACCGTTATTATAATAGAAGGAGAAACAAAAAACGCTGTAGTAGCACTTATTTTCCCTCCTCATCCTCTTCATCTTTGTTGTGGTTTCTTCGGTGGTGTTTTGATTGGCCAGAACCATAGCAACAGTGAGTTTGATAGCAGTTATTTTGGATTCGATGTATGGCGAACAAAAGTAAGAAGAGATAGAAATCAATGAGTAAGTTTGTTGTTGGCTTGGTCTTGGTTCATCTTTGATAAAGAAACAAAAGTGATGTGAGTCTTGTGATGGTTGTTAATCGACAATGATGAGAATGGTGGTCTAGTGAAGGAGATGACAATCGAAGTGGTGGTGTTCGAAAGGTGTTAAATAGGAAACAAAAGTGTAGAAGTGACGGTTAATGAGGTGATGATTGTTGGGTTCTTCGAACAAGAGATCATGGTTGTTAAGGTGGGTTGGGTCACGGTTTATGGTGCATGATATAAAAGAATGAAACAAACAGATGGGTGTTCAGTTTCTATGTGGGTTTTGACTTAAAAACAGAAAAGGTCATAGTAGTAGGAACCATAGGGGTATGGGTTTACTTGGGTGGTTGTTAGGGTGATTGTGGTGGTGGTCGTTGTTTGAAGAAGAGAGGGAGGTAGATGGTTGATACATTCAAGGTATATACATCCAATATATGTGTGTATATATAATATGAGATAAAGAGATTAAAGATGGTGGTTGTTTGGTCATTACCGTGAACCTTATGGTGGTGAAAGGAGGTGATAGTAGCTGGTGGCTGAAGCCGAAAGTGGTGGTCGATGAGAGTGAGTTTCGGACAGAAACATGTGACAAAAGTCACGATCACAAGTGATGGTAGCAAGCAGCTCGACAACAATAGTTTTCATTTTATGTTTATAACAGAAAAATCAAGTGAATGGTTTGTGATGGTTGTGGTTTGATCAAGGGTGAGTTTGTGTTAGTTTATGTGAGTATGATTTTGTGTATATGTATATATTTATAATCTAGGGGTGATTGATTATCAAAGTAAGCGTGCATCATAGTTGTAAGTTGTGACGACCTGTCCTAATCCGCCTGGACGAAGTCATCAACATCTGGTCCCATTGCGAGGTACTGACCCAAATATGCCATGAATGACTCCAAATAATATCTCTAAAATGAGCAAATGCACAGCGGAAGATTTCTTTCATACCTGAGAATAAACATGCTTAAAAGTGTCAACCAACAGGTTGGTGAGTTCATAGGTTTATCATAACAATTATTTCAATATTTTAATAGACCACAAGATTTCTGTTATATATATATATATATATATATATATATATATATATATATATATATATATATATATATATATATATATATATATATATATATATATATATATATATATATATATATATATAGACTCGTAAGTGTATAAAAGTATTCTATAAGTTGTTGAGTGCTTCGGTAACCATACTTAACAATTAATGTGGCATATTCCCTTTATTAAGAAATCTCCCTACACTATACCAAGTGTAGTAAAAATGAAGTACTATGCAACCGTTTACGATACTAGAGCGACTAGCCCGGTTGGGGTGGTCAAACCCGATAGATCTATCAATAGGATTCGCGCTTACATGTTCTTCCAACATGTAAATATTAGTTACCAAGCTATTAGGGAAGATATGCAAGGTGGTACAACTCAACGTAGAATATATTTTAAATACTTGTGTCTATTTCGTCAAATATAGAAGCGGTGCATGTATTCTTAGCCCAAAAATATATATTGCAAAAGCAATTAAAAAGGGAGCAAATGAAACTCACTATACGATATTTTTGTAGTAAAAATATGCATACGACGGAACTGAACAATTCAGAGTTGGCCTCGGATTCACGAACCTATATCAGTTATATATATATTAACACATATAATTGTAATCAAACAAATTTACATATTATTAGTGACATGATTATTATTTTAATTATATGTTTCATTAATAACTAAATTAGGTATATTTTTTTATATACTTTAAATAGATAATTAATATTTATTACAAAAATATTAATATAGTTATGTTTTATATCATAAATATATTTTTATATAGAAAATCTTTATTATATATTAATAATACTAATAATAATAATAATGATAAAAATGATAAATTTAATAAAAATGATACTTTTAGTAAAAATGTTAATTTTTAACAATAATGAATAATAATAATAATAAATATAAGAATAATGATACTAATATTTATATGAATAATAATAATGATAATGATAATAATATAACTTATATTAATGTTAATAATAAATTTCATGGTATTAGTATTAGTAATAATAATAAGTATTTTAAAATAATAATAGCAATAATAATAATAATAATAATTATAATAATAATAATAATAATCATAATAATAATAATCATAATACTAACAGTAATAATTTTATTCATAATAATTAATAATAATAATAATAATAATAATAATGGAAATAAAATTAAGAGAGTATACCCTTTAAAATTTTCTCTAAAAAGAATTGCCCAAGACAAGGCTCGAACTCACGACCTCCCGTTCACCCGACACATCCCTTAACCATTCTTCCAAGTCTGTTTTTCTGATTTATTCTATAGCCATAATATATTTAACCCAATTAAATTTTCTATTTTGTTTTCTTCATCTTCCTCCTCAATTTCAGTTAACCAGGGATCGAATAAATCAATGTAACGAATATGTGAAATCATTTAGGACTTGTAATCAACTAGGAAGCTATAGGGTTGTTCTTGATTAAAAATGAAAAACGAAAAAAAGAAAACAGCTGCATCCTGCTGTCGCAACTTTTAGAGAGAAAAAATCATGATTTTGATTTCAAGAACGTTTTGGATCATGATTCCTAAATGAAATACGTTTTAAAACCTTCCTAGAATCTTTATAAATTCTCAATTTCACTTAAATCAGAATAGACATTTCAAATTCGATTGAAGAACATTCTTTGACTTTTCAATTCGATACTTTGACTCAAAAATTCTCAATCAAGAAAACGAATTGGAATTTAAGAGTTTACAGAAAGTTTCCATGAAGAAATCCTAACAAAACTGCATTTATACATTTTTAAAAACCTTTTGAATTCGGGTTTTCACCAAAAAGTTTTATATACAGAGTTATTTCCCTGTGTTCTTCGAATAACTTTGATTTTTGCTATTTTAAATCTTGAATTGTATAAGCAGAGAAGTATTTAAAGGCTGAGTGATATATTATAACTAAATTCGCACCATTATATATTGTTTTGTAGCTTAACAGATTCGACAAAAAAAAAAATAATCAGAACAGAACCTGAATAAAAATATAAAATAGAATAAGATGTGTAACTGAATTTGTATTTATCTGTTTAGATTTGATTCTTATTACAGGATTTGAGACAAGGAAATAAATCCAAATACAGTTTGATTGAACGTGTAACTGATTCCAAAATATATATTGTTTTGTAGCTTAACAGATTCGACAAAAAAATAATAATCAGAACAGAACCTGAATAAAAATATAAAATAGAATAAGATGTGTAACTGAATTTGTATTTATCTGTTTAGATTTGATTCTTATTACAGGATTTGAGACAAGGAAATAAATCCAAATACAGTTTGATTGAACGTGTAAATGATTCCAAAATGAAGAATTCATTTTTCTTATTTTTTTATAGAATAATAAATATATAAATATATAAATAATAATATTAATAATAATAATATTAAATATTATTAATAAATTACTGATAATGATAAATTTAAAAAAAAATGTAATGATAATAATTTGACGATTTTAATAATAACCAAAATGATATTTTTAATAAGTTTGTTAATAATAATTCATAAGAATGATAATAATAATATTCTTAATGATACAAATAATAAATTGTATTATTTTCTAATAATATTAATAATAATGATTTTAATGATAATGGTAAAGATAATAATAATCTTAATCAAAATTTTACAACCCATTATAACATTATAATGATATTAACAATGATAACAATAATATTTGTAATAATAATATCATAACAATTTATGTGTATCAATTTTTATCTCCATATAATATCTTTTGAAAATAATAATAATACTATCACTAAATTTTAATATTAATATTAGTATTAGTATTGACGTTAGTATAACAATCATATTTGTAATTACATTCATCGTATTAATAATATATATTATAATTATACCATATATATTATATGGTAAATATGGTAACATATGTTTATTATTTATATATTTCAATGTAAATACATTATATGATATGTGTTTGTATATTAAATATAATTAGCTATTAAATATAATTAGCTTATATATTTATAAGTATTATATATATATATATATATATATATATATATATACATATCATATCTATAAGTTATATATATATATATATATATATATATATATATATATATATATATATATATATATATATATATATTCCAATATACATATGATAATAATTATTATAGAAATCATTTATACATAGATTTATTTTAGTAACAACTTATTTTGTATAATATTTTACATTTTTAATTTTAATGATTTAATAACATTTTATAATTTCCAATGCTTACCTTTATAACTATATATGTATATATATATATATATATATATATATAGTTGTTTACAAACAATTGTTCGTAAATTGGCGGAAATTGGTCGAAAGTCAAACGGTTTCACGTAAGCAGTTCTTAAATTTTGAGACTCAATATTACAAATTTTGCTTATCGTGTCTGAAACATATAAAGATTAAAGTTTAAATTTAGTCAGAAATTTCTGGGTCGTCACAGTACCTACCCGTTAAAGAAATTTCGTCCCGAAATTTGAGTGTGGTAGTCATGGCTAACAATAAGAATGTTTTTATGATGAATATTAGTTAATAAATAGAGTTTTATCACCATTGATAAAACCATTCGATTTCGCGAAAAGTGCGAGTGAAGCTATCACAAAAGAGTGAAATAAATTAAACAAAGTTTCGTCATATCTTTTGACGTAGATATGGTTGAATTTAGAAAATAAGGTTCGTCTTAACTTTTGACGTTGTTTTGGTTGAATTCCGGAATTCAAGGGATTTAAAGAAAATCTTCGAAATCAAAAAGATTTGATTCTTCGACGAACAAGGAAATTAAGATCTCTATAATTAAATACGGTGATCTGCCTTGATTACTCTGTCTGATATTTCTATTATAAATTAAACTCTTTCGTTCCATTATTCTCACCATTCCTATACTTTCTTTCTTAGTTCATACATCTAAAAGATTGTGAAAATGCTTAATCCCATTCTAATCCTTGATATTTTTCCTAATTATTATTTCTGTCATCCTTCTTTTCAATCTTTCATCAGAAAAATATGTTTTCTTCTACTATTACCTTGAGGTGATACTCTTCTTAATTCTACCGTGTCTTTATATTGCTATTCGTATTAATATCCACGGTTTGTACCCTCCGTGTTGTTATTGGGCTTTATATTTTCTCTTATATTTTGGATCTCTTTGCCTTTTTTTATTCTCCTCTCGACCTCTAATAATGCGAGTAATGGTCCAGAATTCGTAAGTATGGAGTTTTGAATGAACTTAATGTTCTAAACAAGAAAGAACGTAATAGCACGATTTGATTTGTCAAATTACCAGAATCACTGAGAATAGAACTATCAAGAATATATTTTCTTGATACGTTCAGAAATTAAGCAGAATGAAAGAGTTATGTAACATGACACATGATGACGTTATGATCTGTGAATCATCACGTCCCATTAGAAACTCAGCATGACTTACTGTAATATAATCACGTTGATCAAGTGTCATTATATTATACTAACTCATGCATCAATTTCTCAACACTTCTCCAGAATTCATTCGTAATTATACTTAGGTTTTACAGAAGTTTCCAATATAATGTAATACAGGTAGCACGAAGAGGTATATAATTTCGGACGAGAATGTTTATGAAAATATCTTCAGAAATATCGAAGATATTTATGATGATATTTTAGAATTTCTAAGTTCGAAAGTTGTTGAAGAAAAATTTTTCGCAAGATTTTAATATGACTTCGGAGTAAGATATTCTCTAAAGATTTCATCGGATCCAGAATTACCTGGATTCTTTGAATATAGGGTTTGCTCCTTGTATTTGTCCTTGGTCTCCTTCCTGATTAGCTCAATCCATTTTTCAGTACCAAATTTTCTATCGAGCGTTCCTAACATTCCATTCTTTATTATCAAACTTTTGGCCGTTTAGACCATCTACAACATGCTGCTTCGTCAGCATTTTCAAAGTTAACGGATCTGGATCATCGGTTATCAAACTGAGGGTTTTCAAGAATATTTAAGGTTTTTAGATGATTAAACGCTGATTGTGATTGTCAAGATACAAAGGATGTTTAAGATGAAATCAAGTGGCAAACTTGAAGAAATGTTTAGTTTCATATATTATAATCAATATTTTAATTCATTTTAATTGTCCAATGTTATTAGTCCACAGTTAGTAGTCCACAATTAGTAATTCAATAATTCATATATTATGTAATATTCGAATTAATTAATACGTATCATGACCCATTGTATACATGTCTCAGACTCGATCACAACTCAAAGTATATATATTATTGTAGAATTAACCTCAACCCTGTATAGCTAACTCGATCATTACCGCATATAGAGTGTCTATGGTTATTCCAAATAATATATATAGATGCGTCGATATGATATGTTAAAACCTTGTATACGTGTCCCAATATTTAAAGTGAGTAAAATAAATAACAGAAATTAAATGACGATAAATAAAATTGCGAGAATATAAATTGCGATAAATAAAATGTAATCCGTTAGCTAGGAACAGTTAGCGTGGATTTTTAACAGAATTTCTCATAGTTAATTTGTTTTTTTCTAAAAATTTAATTTTTGTCCAATGTTTCTTCATTATGCCACTTGTTGGATTCTGATAAGTCAAGATCCAAATATGAAATTGAATGAAAATGGTTATTCTGTGATGAACGGATTCGTATATCTGTGGATGTAAGTAGGATAGTAAATGACTGTTGAATCAGATTTAAAGAATGTACAGTGTAACTTATTAATGTGATATCTAAATATCCCTCGGGTATTACCTACCCGTTAAAATATTTTCACCATTAATAGTTTGTACAAAAGAACTTTTAATTACAATCTTTGTGAAAACATATATACATATATATTTTCTTCAGATTTCATCATGGATTTAATGAGTTTATATGATATTAAACTCATTTTTATTTTCGGCTGAAACTTAGAAATAAATAATTCCTAAAACTTTAGAAATTACGTAATCGCCATATCAAATGAAGATGAAGTGGATAGGACGATAGGTAGAATGAAGATTATGCTCGCGGTACATATGGTGATGTCGAGGCTGGTGATGAGGCTGGAATAATAAGTATAGCTTGTAAATCACGCACCATTCTTGTCAGGGTTTCTATCTTTCCCTCAATCATTTCTATCCACCCACTCATCTGATTCGATAGCTCTTGATTATCAATTAGAAGTTCTCTAACTTCTTCTAATATCCCTCTTTGATTGGTATTCGGAAGTAGAGGTTGAATATTTTTTGATATTGCAGTAATGCGATCTTCGAGGCAGAATATTTTGGCAAGAAGGGTGAAAACAGTGTTGCGCATAGGTTCACCGGTGAGTACATCATTTTCTCCGATGTTAGGAGGTGAGTTTGGCTCACGGTAGGGTTCGCCTTCTTCATTTCTCCATCGGGTGAGTAAGTCTCGGACCTACCCCCATCTCCTCCAGAAAGAAAATTAGCTAATTGGTTGAGGCACTTCAGGTTTATTGACTTCAGAGTCTATTTCAATATACATCTCAAAATCGCTCCTGGAACTAATGGAATCCAAACTAGGTGTAGGATCCATCTTTCACAATTAGTTAGAGGATTTTGATATGAAATGATTTTCGGATATTAGATGTTATTCTAATGACATAGAATACCTATATATAGTAGAGAAGATCCCAAAGATTACGGAGGGAATTAAGGAGACGTGTCAGTCAAGGTTTAATGTGATGGGATATGAATTAGTCTGTACACCATCTATGCAATAATTGCAATAAGATGTGTCGAGACTGAAAATGATAGGTAGATATTTTTCGACAAATAATGGTAAGCAAAATTCTTGACATGCAGATCAGGTTCAAGTCCAGACTTATTAATATATCCTAACAACTACTAGGTCGAAGTCCAGATTCACTAGTGCATCCTAACAACTATCAGTTAGACACACTAATGCAAGATCTGGATCGCTAGGACCAACGCTCTGATACCACCTGTGACGACCCGTCCTAATCAGCCTGGACGAAGTCATCAACATCTGGTCCCATTGTGAGGTACTGACCTAAATATGCCATGAATAACTCCAAGTAATATCTTTAAAATGAGCAAATGCACATCGGAAGATTTCTTTCATACCTGAGAATAAACATGCTTAAAAGTGCCAACCAACAGGTTGGTGAGTTCATAGGTTTATCATAACAATTATTTCAATATTTTAATAGACCACAAGATTTCCGTTTATATATATATATATATATATATATATATATATATATATATATATATATATATATATATATATATATATATATATGTACACTCGCAAGTGTATAAAAGTATTCTATAAGTTGTTGAGCGCTTCGATAACCATACTTAACAATTAATGTGGCATATTCCTTTTATTATGAAATCTCCCTACACTGTACCAAGTGTAGTAAAAACGAAGTACTATGAAACCGTTTACGATACTAGAGCGACTAGCCCAGTTGGGGTGGTCAAACCCGATAGATCTATCAATAGGATTCGCGCTTACATGTTCTTCCAACATGTAAATATTAGTTACCAAGCTATTAGGGAAGATATGCAAGGTGGTACAACTCAACGTAGAATATATTTTAAGTACTTGTGTCTATTTCGTCAAACATAGAAGCAGCGCATGTATTCTCAGTCCAAAAATATATATTGCTAAAGCAATTAAAAAGGGAGCAAATGAAACTCACTATACGATATTTTTGTAGTAAAAATATGCATACGACGGAACTGAACAATTCAGAGTTGGTCTCAGATTCACGAACCTATATCAGTTATATATATATTAACACATATAATTGTAATCGAACAAATTTACATATTATTAGTGACATGATTGTTATTTTAATTATATGTTTCATTAATAACTAAATTAGGTATATTTATTTTTATATACTTTAAATAGATAATTAATATTTATTACAAAAATATTAATATAGTTATGTTTTATATCATAAATATATTTTTATATAGAAAATCTTTATTTGATATATTAATATTACTAATAATAATAATAATAATGATAAAAATGATAACTTTAATAAAAATGATACTTTTAGTAAAAATGTTAATTTTTAACAATAATGAATATTAATAATAATAACTATAAGAATAATGATACCAATATTTATATGAATAATAATAATGATAATGATAATAATATAACTTATATTAATGTTAATAATAAATTTCATGGTATTAGTATTAGTAATAATAATAAGTATTTTAAAATAATAATAGCAACAATAATAATAATAATAATAATAATAATAATAATAATAATAATAATAATAATAATAATAATAATAATAATAATAATAATAATCATCATCATCATCATCATAATACTAACAATAATAATTTTATTCATAATAATTAATAATAATAATAATAATAATAATAATAATAATAATAATAATAATAATAATAATAATAATAATAATAATAATAATAATAATAATAATAATAATAATAATAATAATGGAAATAAAATTAATAGAGTATACCCTTTAAAATTTTCTCTAAAAAGAATTGCCCAAGATAAGGCTCGAACCCACGACCTCCCGTTCACCCGACACATCCCTTAACCATTCTTCCAAGTCTGTTTTTCTGATTTATTCTATAGCCATAATATATTTAACCCAATTAAATTTTCTGTTTTGTTTTCTTCATCTTCCTCCTCAATTTCAGTTAACCAGGGATCGAATAAATCAATGTAACAAATATGTGAAATCATTTAGGACTTGTAAGCAACTAGGAAGCTATAGGTTGTTCTTGATTAAAAACGAAAAACGAAAAAAAGAAAACAGCAGCATCATGCTGTTGCAACTTTTAGAGAAAAAAAATCATGATTTTGATTTCAAGAACGTTTTGGCTCATGATTCCTAAATGAAATACGTTTTAAAACCTTCCTAGAATCTATATAAATTCTCAATTTCACTTAAATCAGAATAGACATTTCAAATTCGATTGAAGAACATTCTTTGACTTTTTCAATTCGATACTTTGACTCAAAAATTCTCAATCAAGAAAACGAATTGGAATTTAAGATGTTACAAAAAGTTTCAATGAAGAAATCCTAACAAAACTGCATTTATACATTTTTAAAAACCTTTCGAATTCGGGTTTTCAACAAAAAATTTTATATACAGAGTTATTTCCCTGTGTTCTTCGAATAACTTTGATTTTTACTGTTTTAAATCTTGAATTGTATAAGCAGAGAAGTATTTAAAGGCTGAGTGATATATTATAACTAAATTCGCATAATTATATATTGTTTTCTAGCTTAACAGATTCGACAAAAAAAAAATCAACCAGAACAGAACCTAAATAAAAATATAAAACAGAATAAAATGTGTAACTGAATTTGTATTTATCTGTTTGGATTTGATTCTTATTACATGATTTGAGACAAGGAAATAAATCCAAATACAGTTTGATTGAACGTGTAACTGATTCCAAAATGAAGAATTCGATTTTCTTATTTTTTTATAGATAATAAATATATTCATAATAATAATATTAAATATTATTAATAAAATACTGATAATGATAAATTTTTAAAAAAATGTAATGATAATAATTTGTGTATTTTAATAATAACCAAAATGATATTTTTAATAAGTTTGTTAATAATAATTTATAAGAATGATAATAATAATATTCTTAATGATACAAATAATAAATTGAATTATTTTCTAATAATATTAATAATAATGATTTTAATGATAATGGTAAAGATAATAATAATCTTAATCAAAATTTTACTACCCATCATAACATAATAATGATATTAACAATGATAACAATAATATTTGTAATAATAATATCATAACAATTTATGTGTATCAATTTTTATCTCTATATAATATCTTTTGAAAATAATAATAATACTATCACTATATTTTAATATTAATATTAGTATTAGTATTGACGTTAGTATAACAATCATATTTGTAATTACATTCATCGTATTAATAATATATATTATAATTATACCATATATATTATATGTTAAATATATATATATGTGTATATATATATATATATATATATATATATATATATATATATATATTTTTAATATAAGCATATCTATTTACAATTAATTGTTCGTGAATCGTCGAGAGCAATCGAAGGTCAAATGAATATATGAATTAGTTCAAAATTTTTGAGACTAAACCTAACGGACTTTTCTTATCGTGTCGAAATCATGCAAAGATTAAGTTTAAATTTGATTGGAAATTTCTGGGTCGTCACAGGAGGCCCGAGCGAGGACTCCGAATTTACGGCCAAAGTTGAGGCCTTCTTTAAAAAGCAAAAAGTGGATTTCTCGCGGACGTCCAAAAGGTCTTTCAAGATCCGATCGATGGGCAAGTGACCGATTTAATTAATGAACGAATGAATGCCGCGATTGAATATGCACTTGAAGCTGGAAATTTTATCCTCGTATTGAAGGAAGTGATGGTATCGGTGGACATGGAAGGCGAGACTTCCATTACAAGAATTTCAAGGATGCTCAACCTCCTATGTTTAATGGGGAGAGAGATCCGTTGAAGGGAACATGTTGGATTTTCGACATCGAGGGGGCTTTCTGTACCCGCGAATGCCCTCCCGAGAAGAAAACGAGATACGGTTCTAGCATGTTACGTGAAGAGGCGAAGTTGTGGTGGGATGAAAAGATTCAATTATATGGTGAGGAACAATGTATGAGCTTGTCTTGGGAAGAGTTTAAAAGAGAATTCTTCAAAGAATACCGAACTCCTACCGACCTTAGTAGAATCCGGGACGAGTTGCACAATTTGCGACAAGGATCGATGGACTTGGTTACTCTCAAGTCTACTTTCTTAACAAAAACTCGTTTTTTCGGGAGTATGTTGGTGATGATCAAAATTTGATGCAACATTTCTATCGTACCATAAGCGATGAGTTGAAGGGTAAGATTAGTCGGGGTATGGCTAAGTCTTTTGAAGAGTTATTCGAGTTGTCCCGGGGCTTTGAATCGGAGGTTCCAAAAAGAAGCAATTTCTCTTTCTCTAAGAGAAAATTTGAAGGTTCGAGTCATTCGAACTTTTCCAACAAGAAAACTAAGAAGGGTTCTGAAAGTGTGAATAGTGTGAAGAAGGGTGGTTTCGGGAGTTTTATCCCTACTTGCTACAATTGTGAGGTACATCATCATTTGTCTCGAGATTGTACAAAGCCTTCTATGACAAACAAGCTCATTTGTTTTTAATTGTAATAAGGAAGGACACCGAAGGTCGGAGTGTCCCGATTTGAACACCGATCATGTTAAACGATTGGAGAAAGCGGCAGGCACAGCTAGGGGTCGCAACTACTTGATGACTAACGAGGAAGCCAAACAATCCAATGAAGTTGTCTCAGGTACTTTTATGGTTAACTCAAATCCGCTAAGGATACTATTTGATAGCAGTGCTAATTTATCATTCGTGTCTTCGCGTTTTGTGTCTAAGCTTAATAAACCGCTAGCTAAGTTAAGTCATCCGGTAGAAGTTGAAATCGCGGATGGTAAGACGGTGCTAGGGGTTGATGTATGTAATGATTGTAATGTTGTGTTTGGTGCCGAAACCTTTAAAATTGATCTCATCCCGATGACTTTGGGTGAGTTTGATATTGTCGTTGGTATGGATTAGCTCATCGTTATAGAGCCGATATTGCATGCCATGAAAAGTCTATTCGTGTTAAGACCCCAAGTGGGGGAGATTTAATTATTCATGGTAAAAGACGGAGAAGACTTGTACCATTATGCATTATTGCACGGACACGTCGTTTTCTTAATAGTAGTGGTATGGCTTTTCTTGCTCATGTAGTTGATACCCGTGAAGAGCCACCATCGATTCGTGAAATTCTGGTGGTTAATGAATTCGAAGACATTTTTTCGGATGAGTTGCCGGGTGTTCCGGCGGAAAGGCAAGTTGAATTTCGCATTGAGTTGGTTCCGGGGGCTACTCCTATTGCTAAAACTCCTTATCATTTAGCACCAACGAAAATGCAAGAGTTGTTAAATCAAACCCAAGAGTTGCTCGAGAAGGGTTTTATTCTACCGAGTGCTTTGCCATGGGGCGCACCGATTTTATTCGTAAAGAAGAAGGATGGTAGTATGCGGATGTGCATCGATTATCAGGAGTTGAACAAAGTAACGATCAAGAATCGTTATCCATTGCCTCAGATTGACGACATGTTTGATCAACTCCAAGGTGCGACGTAATTTTCTAAGATTGACCTACGGTCCGGCTATCACCAAATGCGGGTCCGTGAGGAAGATATTGAGAAAACGGATTTTCGAATGCGTTATGGGCATTTTTAGTTGTAGTTATGCCTTTTGGTCTTACGAATGCACCAGCGGCATTCATGGACCTTATGAACCGAGTATGCCAACCTATGTTGGACAAGTCGGTAATTGTGTTCATTGACGACATACTTGTCTATTCGAAGAGTATGAAGGAACATGAACATCATTTGCGTGGAGTGTTGAAGACGTTGCAGAAGGAGAAGTTGTATGCTAAATTCTCCAAATGTGAATTTTGGCTAAGGGAAGTTCAATTCCTTGGCCATATTGTGAACAAAGAAGGTATCCAAGTAGATCCGGGGAAGATAGAGACGGTAAAGAGTTGGGAACAACCGACTACACCTACGGAAATCCGAAGTTTTCTCGGATTGGCCGGTTATTATCGTCGTTTTATCCAAGACTTTTCTAAGATTGCTTGTCCATTGACGAAATTGACGAGAAAGAACGTTAATTTAATTGAGAAAATGAGCAAGAGATCACTTTCCAATTGTTAAAAGAGAAGTTGTGTCAAGCTCAGGTGTTAGTATTGCCGGAAGGTATAGAAGACATGACGGTTTATTGTGATGCTTCTTTAAATGGGCTCGGGTGTGACGACCCGAAAATTTTCGACCAAATTTAAACTCAATCTTTATATGATTTCGGCACGATAAGCAAAGTCTGCTATCCTGATCTCAAAAATATTGAACTACTTTTGTATATTCAATTGACCTTCGACTGTTCTCGACGATTCACGAACAACTATTTGAAAATAGATATATATATATATGTATATATACATGAATGTTAATTGTAAATATATTTATTTGAAAATATATATATATTTAGTTATATAATAAAACCTGATATTAAAATGTAATTATATATACATATAGTATATGGAAAAAAATGATTTCGAGCTTAATTAGTAAACGTCAGTAACACTCGGTTGACATCTCACTAACGTTCATATAAGATCTAATACGAGTTTATGAAGATTAAAAATAAAAGTTGAACTATAAATCGATTATGAAGAATTTAGGTTTGACAGAAATATTTTTATCTTTTTAGTTTAAATTCTAATACTACGTATATATTACCAGGAATTAAAAACAAACAATGGACGAACCTTTTTGACTAGGTTTCAATCAACTAATGACCAGAATAGATAAATGAACTTAATTTAAAAATATGAAATTTTTCTAAAGACTTTTATCCGTATCTGTTTTGCAAAGGAGCACGAAATAATACCACTAATATTAGACTATTAGATGTCGGTAATAAAAATCCAAGGGATATGGCTGCTTTACTATTCTAAATGTGAATGCAATTCATTTGCATGTTTCAATTAAGAGAATATCAATTATCAATTATTATTATATTAATTATAGTACTATTTTTGTTTTGGCATATAATATGATTGCATATATTAAGGGGAACATATCCGTGAATTTAGTAATCAATATGATTGAAAAGATTAAATCACTGTGCATGTTTGTTATTAGTCTCCTTCAAATGAAAACTTAATCTATATATAGCAGAGATAGATTGATAGTAACAAAAGCAAACACCAAACAACTTCTTAACTTCTGCCACTATACTTTGAACTTTGTTATTGCTTATTACTTCGGTTAGAACCCACAATCACCACCTTGGAACCACCACAACCCACCTACAAACACTCACTAATTCTCGTATTCTTTATATATATACAATAAACATGCATACAAGATATAGAAAGGATATATGCTCGATCACCTCTTCCATTCTCGAACCAACAAACCAGCCACCATCTTCAACCATCACTACCGTCACTCGCCACCAAACACCACCGGCCCTCACCACCATCCCACTGGAAATTTAATCATCTTCTTTATATATATACATCACATACACACACTAACAAACCTAAAACCAAACCTTTATTGTGCCATCGAAAACCGATTAATACACCACCACCTCTACGGTTCATGGCCATCCAAATCACAACCACTAGTCCACCGTTTACCACCATGATAACCACTATCTCCACCATATATACATTGTGTTTCTTTCTTCTGTTTTCTGATTCAGTTATCATTACAATCCCATCTATTACCTTCGACTACTGCAGCTACGTACGATCAAGAACAATCACCAACTTGTCACAATTACTGCTGCTCATTTGCTTTACTACTAGGTCTGCTTTCTATTACAAACTAAACCCAATAACACCCACAAAAACCAACCCAACTGTTATATATTCGAACCTTCTGCCGTTATCACTTGTTTATGTTAAACCTTGCAAACCACCACCATCTCAACCTGTTAAAATCTCTGTGCTACTGCTATGTCTTTCTGTTTTACTGCTGCAGTTCAAAAATCATCAATATTACTGCTGCTATTACACCCGTCTCTTATCCTACTACAGTTGCGTTAATTATTTTTTTTCACTGTTATCCACTAAGTAAAGTAAATGAATGATTGATAACTGCTTTACAAAGACAAGGGGAGGGAGTCATGATGGAAATGTGATCTGGAATATTAAAACCCACGAATAGTTTCTTTTTTTAAAATCAATCGATGCACAAACATTCTTGGGCCTGTTAATTGGATTGTGTAATCTATTGGGCTGCCATGATAATTTAACTTGGGCCAAATAATTGATAGATGAGCTGCCATATTCCTGTTTTTCTATTGGGCCAAATGATTGAGGTTAATCACGTTTATGTATCAAGGATGATGCCTAGATGATCGATAATGATGATGTAGATGGTTAGTGTGACGACCCGGGAATTTTCGACCAAATTTAAACTTAATCTTTATATGATTTTGACACGATAAGAAAAGTCTGTAATGTTGAGTCTCGAAAACTTTAGAACAGTTACATTGACCTATTCCCGACGATTCACGAACAACTAAATGTAAATAGATATGTGTGTGTGTGTATATATATATACAAAATAATTAGAAATATAATTAGAAATATTATATGTCGAAATGTATAATAGTTATTATGAAATAACACAATATCTTAAATAAAGATATAATACTAAAATATATATAAAACATGGTTAATATGTTCATCTTTATATGTATAGTTATAATGTAAATAATATGCAAACACATATTATATAATAACATATAGTTATATTTGAAGGGTTTTCTTATGCCCGAGAGACATAATAAATTAATGCGGCTTACATGTTATGATCCAAGTCGGGTCATACCCAATAACAAGCTATCAACACTATTAATGTATTTGTTTTAAGGATCGGTTCATTAAAACTGATACTTGGCACTGAGACTTTAGAAATTGGTTTTCTAAAAAGATGAAAATGCTTGTAATAATTATTTGGATAATTATATACATAAGTTTAATTATTTTATTAAACTATTACATGTACATATTATTTATAAAAGGCTTATAAATATATATGTACACTACAAGTAACAAAAATGCACCCTTTTGTTTTATAAAAGAAAATAAATAAATAAAAAGGGTGGGGGCCACATGGGTGGCGGTTTTGGTGGGTTCCAAGGGAGCCTCATGCTTGCTTGTTACATTTACTTTTGTACATATATCAAAGCATGCATCTTGCACAAGTTACTTGGTACATTCACTAGCATTTTCAAATTAGCAAAAGCTCTCCTTTTCTCCCATTCTTGGCCGAAATTTTTGAGCAAGGAAGAGGGTTCTTCCATTGATTTTTGCTTGTGTTTTTGGTGTCTTGCAAATCCTAACCAAAGGTGGTGTTGATTACATAGCTTGTGGGTATCAAAGTCTTGAGGTTTCAAGTTAGAAACTTGCCTTCCATCTTCATCATCTTCTTCCTTGTTCTTCACCTCCTTTTGGAGTAGGTATAACTTCATACTAGCTTTTATTTACATTTTAGTGTATTATTCAAGACTAGATCTTTAATGGAATTCTTGTTTTAAAAGGTTAAAACTTTGCATGCATAAACTTGTAATATGCTTCCGCTTCATACACATATATACACGAATACATACATATACAAAATGGATTTTGAAACTTGTTTATGTGAAGAATTCCATCAATGGTATCTAGAGCCAAAGTCTTGTTAATATGCTTCTTGTTTTGGCTAGTAAACTCATTTATTTTACAATCTACCAACATGCATGAAAGTAGAATGTAAAAATTTTGAGTTTTGGTGGGGTTTTTGGTGATGGCCGAATTATTGGGGTCCCAAAATGGGTTTGGGATTTCAAGTTTAGCCATGTTTGATGTTATGTTGTTGTTCACAATCGAGCCTAGACCGTGTGGTTGAATGTTTGGATGATTTGGTTGTTATTCATGATTTGTAATATTCATTCATATGGTTGTAATAATTTTGTAATTTTTGGTTTGGAAAGGTTGTAATTAATCTTGTAATTTGTTGATGTAATTTGGTGAATTTGGTTTGTAAAAATAGAATAGGTTGTTATTTCATTTTCTAGAAAAATTGTATTAGGATATAATTTTGTAAAATGAAGATAAAGATTACAAGATGGAGCATTTGAAGATTACAAGATTAAGTGGGAGATTTTGGTAAAAATCTCTTACTTTGGTTAACCCTCTTAGGTGACATTTGTTTTTTGGCTAAACAAATGTCCACCAAAATGGCTCTTGATTGTGAACACTTTGTTATGCATGTTTGTGTATGTTTGTATGTTTGGTTGCTACAAGATCATCACATGTTAAGAACTTGCATAATACATTATAATTGGTTATAATAAAACATAACAAAATGACACTAATAATTGGTTATTAGACTTAAATAAAATGGTTTATTTAAAAGGTAATGAAATGGTTAAAACTAGTAATTGGTTACTAAAAGGTACATGAAAATGGGTTTTTCATAAACATACTACACACCAAATGCATGTTAGTGTATAGCACTTTGTTTTCTAAACTAGAATGTAGAAAACCTAAAATCCCTTTAATAAAACAAGGTAAACAAGTTAAACGCCATCCTTTTGTGGAAACACTTAGACATATTAGGAATCTCTTGATGGGATAAAGGTCACCTAACCATCATGAGTGAACTAATATGAATAAGGTACACTTCGCATACATGTGGGATAAAGGTCACCTAACCACTTGTATGTTAAGTCTACATGTCTACACAAGTAGGATGACTTGATTTGGGAATCATGAACTTAGGGTCACCGAAGCATGAGGAACAAATAGGCGTTGATGGGATTAATATGCCATGCAAAAGGATTGCATGATCCCATAACTTAGAAGTTGCAAAAGGATTGAAATTGTCATTATGACTACCTAGCTAAATCAAATGACGGGATAAAGGTCACCTAACCGAAATTTGATTTACCGTTGGATTCTAATATTTAATAAAACAAATTAAAGGGTATTGTTTATTAAAATTGAAATCAATACTTAAAATGAACTTTGTTGAATTTTGTAGATGGCCGCTAATAACAACAACAACATGAACAATGCACCACTTAACTTTAACAACCTATCGTTACGGTCTCTCCTCGAGAAAGACAAACTCAACCATACAAATTTTATGGATTGGTTCCGCAATCTTCGGATTGTCCTCAAACAAGAGGATAAAATGTATGTGCTTGAGGACCCCATTCCCGATCAACCGGATGAGAATGATGTGGAGGCAATGGCCTCTTACAATAAGTATTGCCACGACTCCCTTCAAGTCTCATGCTTAATGCTTGGGACTATGATACCCGAACTTCAAAAGGATTTCGAGCATCATAGCGCATACGACATGATAACACAATTGAAGGAGATGTTTCTCCAACAAGCACGTGTTGAGCGTTTCGAAACGGTTCGGGCGCTTCATGCTTGTCGTATGGACGATACCCAATCGGTTTCATCTTATGTACTTAAGATGAAAAGCCTTATCGATCGTGCTAACCGTCTTAACCTTAACATATCTAATGAGTTAGCCACCGATCTTATCCTTAACTCCCTATCAAAGAGGTTTGATCAATTTGTTATTAATTACAACATGAATGGGATGGATAAGAGCATAGGTGAGCTTCATGGTATGCTTAGGACGGCGGAAACTAGCATGGGTAAAAGGGCTTTACCCGTGTTAGCAATCGATCAAGGTGGGTCTGAAGGTTACACCTCTAACCCAAAGGTGGCTAAGAGAAAAGGACCCGCCCATCAAGGCAAAGGGAAGGGGAAGATGGTTACCCCAACCATCAACAAGGCTAAGAAGCAAAAGGTAGCCGAGAAAGCAAACCCCAAGGAAGACCCATGTTTCGGTTGCGGTGAGATGGGTCATTGGAAACGAAACTGTCCGGTCTATCTTAAGGAGTTGAAGGACAAGAGGGATGCAGGGCAAACCTCAGGTAATATATATATGGTATATATAGAGCTTAGTATTACTTCTTCTAATACATGGGTATTAGACACTGGATGTGGAACTCACATTTGCAATTCTTTGCAGGGGTTCAAAAGAAGTAACAAGCAAACGGGAACATCAAGTCTCTTCATGGGAAATGGAGCTAAAGTGCAAGTGAAAGCTCAAGGAGACTTCGTGTTAAAACTTCCAAGTGGCTTGGAACTTATTTTAAATGATGTTTTGTATGCACCCGATTTATGTCGAAACATTATTTCTGTTTCCCGTTTGAGACAATGTGGTTTCAATGTTAATTTTATTGATGATGATATCCATTTTTCTAAAGATGATATATTCTATTTCAAGGCTACGCCTTCAAATGGAATTTATGAATTGGTTCATGATGATGCATCATCTAGTAGCTCAATATACCATACTAGCACCAAGAAACTCAAAAGGGATTTGAGTGATTCCTATTTATGGCATTGTCGCCTTGGTCACATAAACAAGAACCGAATGCATACACTTCAAAAGAATGGACTTTTGAAATCAAATGAAATGGATTCGTTTGATGTATGTGAATCTTGTTTACAAGGCAAGATGACTAAAGCACCTTTCAAAGGTACTTATGAAAGGGCTAAAGATTTATTGGGATTAATACATTCGGATGTATGTGGACCCTTTAAACCCATAACTAGAAATGGTGAAAGATACTTTGTTACTTTCATTGATGACTTTAGTCGTTTCGGATATGTCTATTTACTAAGACACAAGGACGAAACGTTTGAAGCATTCAAAGAATATCAAAACGAAGTACAAAATCAACTCAATAGGACAATCAAGGTACTTCGTACCGATAGAGGAGGTGAATACCTAAGCGATGCCTTCCAAGATCATCTTAGGAGTTGTGGGATCATCTCACAACTTACTCCACCCGGAACACCCCAACTTAATGGAGTTTCCGAAAGGAGGAACCGAACCCTAATGGATATGGTTCGATCTATGATGGCTAGAAGCTCGTTACCTCTATCATTTTGGGGTTATTGTCTAAGCTCCGCGGCTCGTATTTTAAATATGGCCCCAACCAAGAAAGTGGAACGAACTCCTCATGAGATGTGGTTTGGAAAACCTCCTTCTCTTTCATACTTGAAAGTATGGGGATGTGAAGCTTATCCTAAGCGTTATGTAGCAAATAAGCTACATGCTCGATCCACAAAGTGTATCTTCATAGGATATCCCAAAGATGACATGGGATATTACTTCTATGATCCATCCGAGCAAACGGTATTTGTTGCTCGGAAAGCGGAATTCCTAGAAACCAAGTTCCTTATGGAGGGTGATGGTGAAAGGAAGATAGATCTTGTAGAGGCACAAGATCAAGCCGATGATACACAATTGGTTGACACTAGTACTCAACATGAGGATGTTGAAAATGATCAAGTGGATGATCAAGGTACACAAGACGTTCGAAGATCTAGTAGGATTAGTAATCCTCCCGAGAGATATGGGTTTCTCGTAGATGGTTGCTATACGGTTGATTTGGATGAACCGACAAACTACAAAGATGCTTTATCAAGGATTGATAAAGATAAATGGCAGGAAGCCATGAACGCCGAGATGCAATCCATGTATGAAAACCAAGTTTGGGAACTTGTTGAGCAACCTCCTAGCTCTAAGCTAGTTGATTGCAAGTGGCTTTTCAAGAAGAAAACCGACATACATGGAAACTTGGATACATACAAAGCTAGACTTGTAGCAAAGGGTTTCACTCAAACTCAAGGGGTTGACTATGATGAAACTTTCTCGCCTGTGGCAATGCTAAAGTCTATTAGGATATTATTTGCCATCGCTGCTCATTATGATTACGAAATTTGGCAAATGGATGTCAAAACCGCTTTCCTAAATGGATATCTTGAGGAAGATGTCTATATGGTACAGCCCGAAGGTTTTGTTGATCCGAAAAATCCTAAGAAGGTATGCAAGTTAAAGAAGTCAATCTACGGATTGAAGCAAGCATCGAGAATGTGGAATCATCGTTTTAATGAAGAGGCAAAGAAATTTGGCTTCATTAAAAATGGTGATGAAGCTTGTGTATACAAGAAGGCTAGTGGGAGCTCCATAATGTTCCTTGTGCTATATGTGGATGATATATTATTATTTGGGAATGATATAACCACAATGCAAGAGGTCAAAACTTGGTTAAAAGGTTGCTTCTCCATTAAGGATCTTGGAGAAGCACAATACATATTGGGGATCGGGATCTATAGGAATAGATCCAAGAGATTGATAGGTTTAAGTCAAAGTACATACATTGATAAGGTCTTGAAAAGGTTCAAGATGGAAAACTCTAAGAAAGGTTTGGTACCTATTCAAAAGGGAACCGTTCTCAGTTCATCTCAGTGTCCTACCACGAAAGATGAACAAGAGAGAATGAAGAAAGTCCCATACGCATCTGCTATTGGGTCTATCATGTATGCAATGATATGTACTAGACCGGATGTGTCATGCGCTCTAAGCTTGACAAGTAGATACCAGAATAACCCAGGAAATAGTCATTGGACTGCGGTTAAATGTATATTGAAATACCTTAGAAGGACTAAGGATATGTTTCTAATATATGGGTCTGGTGAGGAGGAACTCGTTGTAAAAGGTTACGTGGATGCGAGTTTCCAAACTGATCGAGATGACTGTCGATCGCAATCCGGTTATGTATTCATGTTAAATGGTGGTGCGGTCTCTTGGAAGAGTGCGAAACAGGAAGTTGTTGCGTTATCCACTACAGAGTCGGAGTACATCGCCGCCTCATTGGCAGCTCAGGAAGCTGCATGGATGAAGAAATTCATCGACGACTTAGGAGTGGTCCCTTCCATTCAGGACCCTCTTGAGATCTTTTGTGACAACGAGGGTGCGATTGCTCAGATCAAGGAACCTCGTGCTCATCAAAAGACTCGTCACATTGAGCGGAGATTCAACTACATTAGGGATGAGGTTGAAAAAGGAAAGATATGTATTCACAAAGTTCACACAGATCAAAATGTTGCGGATCCACTCACGAAGCTCTTACATGGGCCTAAACATGAGGGACATGTTTGTGCATTAGGGCTTTGACATTCTAGTGATTGGAATTGATCTACTTTATGTATTGTAACGGAACGAATTAGTTCAAACTCATTAATATAATTATGGTATTAATTTAAATTATGAGTCATGTTCCAATTTAGCATATTTTATCCATGAATAAACTATTATTCTAAATTCCGTAGTCGATCACATTTGTGGGAACAAGTGTGAGGTCTAGACTATTATGAACTTGGATTGGTTAACATTCAAATGGTGAATGTGGGGCAAGGTTGCAACCAAGGTTCATAGATATTTGTGGGACACAAATATTGGAAGACCCGCTCTCAAGATTTACTATATGGAGCCTTTGTGGTTGATCACATGTAATCTTGAGTAAAGGAGAATATCATTATATCCTCTGACCTGAGACACATATTGGGTTCAGATATTCACCGAATATTGTGCCTTGATTCTTTCCTTCGCTATTCTGAAATATGGTAGTACACAAGGGAGGCTTCAGGTACTGTACGAAGTGTAATGTCTAGGACGTATGCAGTCAAGATGGAATTTGTCCCTCTTATTCGTTGAGAGTCAGATGTCTAAGGCCTGACAAAGTTAAATCTATAAGAGAGTGATCGTTCTATGTCTCTTGGATTTAACATGACATCTAGGACAAAAGGATGTATTGAAAGATTCACCTAATCATATTCGAGATGGGAACTCGAAAGGGATGATGTTATTGAATGGCACTAAGTCATAACATGTTGGGGGTGATTGACTGTCGTTAGGTGGTATCTGTCACTTGCATTAATTCCTTATGTTTCTCGTGCAAGTGGGAGATTGAAGGGTTTTCTTATGCCCGAGAGACATAATAAATTAATGCAGCTTACATGTTATGATCCAAGTCGGGTCATACCCAATAACAAGCTATCAACACTATTAATGTATTTGTTTTAAGGATCGGTTCATTAAAACTGATACTTGGCACTGAGACTTTAGAAATTGGTTTTCTAAAAAGATGAAAATGCTTGTAATAATTATTTGGATAATTATATACATAAGTTTAATTATTTTATTAAACTATTACATGTACATATTATTTATAAAAGGCTTATAAATATATATGTACACTACAAGTAACAAAAATGCACCCTTTTGTTTTATAAAAGAAAATAAATAAATAAAAAGGGTGGGGGCCACATGGGTGGCGGTTTTGGTGGGTTCCAAGGGAGCCTCATGCTTGCTTGTTACATTTACTTTTGTACATATATCAAAGCATGCATCTTGCACAAGTTACTTGGTACATTCACTAGCATTTTCAAATTAGCAAAAGCTCTCCTTTTCTCCCATTCTTGGCCGAAATTTTTGAGCAAGGAAGAGGGTTCTTCCATTGATTTTTGCTTGTGTTTTTGGTGTCTTGCAAATCCTAACCAAAGGTGGTGTTGATTACATAGCTTGTGGGTATCAAAGTCTTGAGGTTTCAAGTTAGAAACTTGCCTTCCATCTTCATCATCTTCTTCCTTGTTCTTCACCTCCTTTTGGAGTAGGTATAACTTCATACTAGCTTTTATTTACATTTTAGTGTATTATTCAAGACTAGATCTTTAATGGAATTCTTGTTTTAAAAGGTTAAAACTTTGCATGCATAAACTTGTAATATGCTTCCGCTTCATACACATATATACACGAATACATACATATACAAAATGGATTTTGAAACTTGTTTATGTGAAGAATTCCATCAATATTAACATGTACAAACATTAAAAATTAAATACTTGTTAACATATATATCCGTTAATTGTTAAACACTACATAATTAACAATATGTAATACTAATATATTAAATGTAACTACAAATTAGAAATATAATTATTATAGTAATAGTATTATTACTTTAATTATTACTATTAACATTAATATCAATATCAATATTATTAATATTAATATTATTATTATTGTTATAATTAAAAAGTATGATTATTAAATCTAAAATGATAAATGGAAAAATTATTACAAGATTGATTAAAGATACAATTTTAAGTATTGTTATATTATAATGAGTAGTAAACTTTTGATTAAGATGATTATTATTATTATTTTTACCATAATTATTAAAATCATTATTTTTAATACTATTAGAAAATAATACAATTAATTATTTGTATCATTAGGAATAATATTATTATCATTCTTATAGATTATTATTAACAAACTTATTAAAAAGTATCAAGTTGTTATTATTAAGATCCTCATATTATTATCATTATTTTTTTATTATTATTGAAAGTATTTTATTAATAATAGTTAATATAATTATTATTAAGAAGTATTAATATTATTATTAACCTATTATTACTTTTTATGATATTAAGTGTAATATTAATACAAGTATATATAAAAATGATTAGTTATAATTACTGATATACGATTTTACCTATATACATATACAGATTAAGATATAAAAAGGAATAGATTGTTGCATTATATGTATAAAAGAACACTTAGATATATATTTCGATAATCATACAGATACTTTATAGGATTCGGTTACACATCTCATTCTTACAGTAAAACAATTTGTCTTGTCTCTGAAGCTGCTACATAATCGAATCCAAGCACAGGATTAATCCAAAATCAGTTAGCCATCTACTTCACTTTTTATTTTTTTATTTATTTATTTCTGTATTAATCAATTCCTTGTGTCGACATCAAATTGCTGGATAAATTAGTCTATCTCAGATGTTAGGTAACTCACTCACTCTTCAGCTATCACTTATCAAATTATAAAACAATGCTTAATACAGAATTTGACGAAATCTTTCTTTCCTGCACATACACCTCTGTTCGTGACAACCCAATTCAAAATCTCAAATTTTGTATCAATCTTTAAAATCTAAAAATGTAGAAGAGTTAGTAACATTTTACTCAATCTTTCTGTAAAGTTTGAGCTCCTAATTTCTCATAATGATCTCAAATTTTACGAGTCAAACTTCAATTTCAAAAGTCAATGCATCTATTCTTGGTAAAAATTCGAGTTCATTCCTATGTTTTAAGACTAATTGATGATTCATAGAGTTTACATAAACAATTTAAAACCTTTTTCATGTTTTAACCATTGTCTAAAACATCCTAAAAATCGAAAATTGGATTTGAGTTCTTCGCTATTTTATTTGAGCCTACAGCGACTGTATTCATCCCTTCAAATTTGTTTTGTTTTGTGTCTGTTATTTAATATCACAATGGCTAGTGCTTTCAGTTTTAATACTACGTGATTTAATAAAAAAGGAATTGATGTGGTTTTGGTCGACATGGTCTGTGAAGAAGAAGGTATATGAACTCAGTGTATCAGGTTAAATAAATAAGGTCTGAGGTTTAATCAGAAAAACAAGCATGGTGTGATGGTTAAGGGTGTTAGCAGGGTATAGAGGGGTCTCGGGTTCGAGTCTTGCTGGTGGCATCTTTTTATTTTTCAGCCCATTTTGAGAGGTAGTAATTATTATTATTATTATTATTATTATTATTATTATTATTATTATTATTATTATTATTATTATTATTATTATTATTATTATTATTATTATTATTATTATTATTATTAGTTGTTGTTATTATTATTATGATAATTGTTGTTACTCCTAAAATGTAGAAGTATTATTATTATTAATCACATTAAGAGTTATTATTATTGTAATTATTAATTTAAGTATTATAAGTTACAATTACAATTAAGATTTTTTTTATTTAATATTGTTATTACTAACATTATTATCTTTACTCGTAATATCATTAAGTAGTATCATTATAAATACTAACATTAATAATAAAAAGATTGTTATTATTATTATTATTATTATGAACATTAAGTATTATGTATTTTTTTATCAAAAGAATTATTTTCGTTACTATTATTATCAACACTTTTCGTTTCATTTAAAAACTACACTTATTATCATTATTATTAATAAAGTTATTATTATTATTGATAAATCATTGCTTTTATCAAAAACTATCTTTCCAAATAGATAAATATTTTGTACATAAATATACTCATTACATATACTATAATTATAATAAAACTTCATATAACTATATATATCAAATTTATTAAGATTATTTATATAAATACTTACAAATGATAAACTATCGATTTTAAATGTAACACTAAATAATTATGTAAATAAATATGGACATATTAATATAATTATACAAATAATAAATCAATTTGAATATATACACAAATCAACTATACATAATATATAAATTAAAATATAATAAAAATAGTTATTTGATTACTATTATATATATTGATGAATATACAAATGATATAGGTTCGTGAATCCGAGGCCAACCCTACATTGTTCAGTTGTTCAATATAGTCATATGTATTTTTACTACAAAATACATTAGGTGAGTTTCATTTGCTCCCTTTTTAAATGCTTTTGCAATATATATTTTTGGGACTGAGAATACATGCGCTTTTATAAATGTTTTACGAAATAGACACAAGTAATCGAAACTACATTATATGGTTGAATGATCGAAGCCGAATATGCGACTTTTTGCTTGGTAGCCTAAGAATTAGGGAACATCACTAATTTTGAGAATTAGTGCACGCCTAATTGACGCGAATCCTAAAGATAGATCTATTGGGCCTAACGAACCCCATCCAAAGTACCGAATGCTTTAGTACTTCAAATTCGTTTTTATCATGTCCGAAGGATTTCTCGGAATGATAGGGGATATTCTTATATGCATCTTGTTAATGTCGGTTACCAGGTGTTCAATCCATATGAATGATTTTTGTCTCTATGCATGGGACGTATATTTATGAGAACTGGAAATGAAAATCTTGTGGTCTATTAAAATGATGGAAATGATTATTTATGTTAAACTAATGAACTCACCAACCTTTTGGTTGACACTTGAAAGCATGTTTATTCTCAGGTATGAAAGAAATTTTCCGCTGTGCATTTGCTCATATTAGATATATTACTTGGAGTCATTCATGACATATTTCAAAAGAAGTTGCATTCGAGTCATTGAGTTCATCAAGATTATTATTAAGTCAAGTATAGTTGAATATATTATGAAATGGTATGCATGCCGTCAACTTTCGATGTAATGAAAGATTGTCTTTTTAAAAACGAATGCAATGTTTGTAAAATGTATCATATAGGGGTCAAGTACCTCACGATGTAATCAACTATTGTGAATCATTTGTAATCGATATGGACTTCATCCAGATGGATTATGACGGGTCTCTACAGTTGGTATCAGAGCGGTGGTCTTAGCGAACCAGGTCTGCATTAGTGTGTCTAACTGATAAGTCGTTAGGATGCATTAGTGAGTCTGGATTTCGACCGTGTCTGCATGTCAAAAGTTTTGCTTATCATTTCGTGTCTAAAATTATTTGCTTATCATCCTTAAAGTCTAAACATGTCTTACTGCCTCTATTGCATAGACAGTGTATAGATAAATTCATATCTTAGCATATCTGTTATTGTTACCTTTGCTTGACAGCTTCTGTAGATTCCTCCGTAACTTATGGGATTTTAGTATTATATATGCATATGTAAATTATGTATTGCAGGGTACTAATCTACATCCTATAATCTATTTCTTATCGAAAATCATTCATCTGATCGTACGAGATGAATTCCGCAACCAGTTCAAGTTCGTCGGATTTCGATAACTATTCCGATATAGATTTTCACTCTAGCTCCGAAAGCAGTGCAACCGGAATGGATCAACCAATTAGCCATCATCTATTCTGAATGAATTGGGGCTGGGTACGTAGCCTTCTCAATCATTGGAGACAAGAAGAAGGTGATCCTTTTCATCCACCACATTGCCCTCTTGGCGAAGAACCTGAAGCACTTACCGGCGAACCTGTCCGAAACATCATTTTCTCTCTCATTTCCAGAGTATCTCGTCACGATTATATACTATACCAAATTCTAGATCATATTTATCCGCTCGTCCGAACCGACAATCACCCCGGTGTAATGGAAGAAGTCAACGTGCTTCGTGCTCGGGTAGTGGCTGTGGAGAATATGGTGCGAAGATTACAAACACCAGCAGCAGCACTAGCATCATCACTAGCAGCATAACCAGTACCACCATCATCAACGCCAATAGTACCATTACGACCACCAACAACAACCGCATCGCAAACCTCAACTTTACAATCTGTCACACGAACATCAACATCATACGCACCATAGATACCAAGGAAGTACCAACAACAATGAACGATGAAGTATTAATTCATAACTTCATTGAAGAAAGATTATGTGAAGAATATGTGATTTCTAAAAGTTTTAGAGATTATTTATTCTAGCTCAAACCGAAAAATTAAATGAGTTTAACATTATATTGACTCATTAAATCCATAATTACCTCTGAAGAAAATATATATGTATATATATTTTCATAAAGATTGTAATTGAAAATTCTTTCGTACAAACTGTTAATGATGAAAATATTTTAACGGGTAGGTAATACCCGAGGAATATTTAGATTTCACATTAATAAGTTACAATGTACATTCTTCGAATTTAATTCAACAGTCATTTACTATCCTACTTACATCCACAGATATACGAATTCGTTCACCACAAAATAACTCTTTTCATTCAATTTCATATTTGGATTTTGATCTATCAGAATCCAACAAGTGGCATAATGAAGAAAACATTGGACAAAAAATAAAATTTGTTAGAAACAAACAAATTAACTATGAAGAATTTTGTTAAGAATTCACGCTAACTGTTCCTAGCTAATTTATTACATTTAATTTTCGCAATTTATTATCGCAATTTTAATTCTCTCAATTTTATTTATCGTCATTTAATTTCTGTTATTTATTTTACACACTTTAAATATCGGGACACGTATACAAGATTTTGACATATCATATCGACGCATCTATATATATTATTTGGAATCACCATAGACATTCTATATGCAGTAATGATCGAGTTCTCTATACAGGGTTGAGATTGATTCTACAATAATATATATATACTTTGAGTTGTGATCGAGTCTGAGACATGTACACGGGTCACGATACGTATTAATTAATTCGAATATTATATATTAAACTTTATATAAATTATTTGACTGTCAACTGTGGAATATCGACTGTGGACTAATAATATTGGACAATTAAAATGAATTAAAATATTAATTATAATATATGAAACTAAACAATTCTTCAAGTTTGCCACTTGATTTCATCTTAAACATCATTTGTAACTTGATTTCATCTTAAACCTCAATTGTATCTTAATGATTACAATCTACGTTCAAACCTTTCATGATTCTTGAAAACACCTCGATTGAGAGGATGAACCAACCGCATTTCATCTACGGAAGGAAAGATTTATGCATATAGTTATGCACCTAAAAAACTCTCGGAAACTGAGTAAACGTTTAACACATAGCTGTGTTAATTCCTTAGTGTTATTATTACCCAAAATAACTTGATAATTCCTTTCAAAATAGCTAATTTTGTCACAGCTCCAGCAAAACAACTTTGACTTTTCATTCAAAATAACCTTATTATAACCTTGATATATATGCGTGCTCATTTATTGTTATCAGAGAACCTTTCGTATTCCACCAAATTACCATCAGCGTTTAATCATCTAAAAACAAATTCTCCTGAAACCACCTCGGATTGATAACCGATAATTCAGATAGTGTAGCATTGAATGCAGAGGAAATAGAAACACGGTAGATGGTCTTAACGGCCAAAAGTTTGATGATAAAGAAAGGAGTGTTAGGAACGCTCGATAGAAAATTTGGTACTGAAAAACAGATTAAGCTAACCATGGAAGAGACCAAGGACAAATACAAAGGACCAAACGCTATTGATGATGTAGCGTGAGGGTACGAAATAGTATTATTTTTACTAGGAAATACTACAAAATATGACACAAGTTTTATTAATTTACGGATGGGATATACCTAAACCTTGCTACAACACTATAGGCAGTGTACCTAATCATAGAGTAGTGTAGTTTTTAGTAAGTCCGGTTCATTCCACAGGGAGCTAGTGATTACGTACTATATTTTTATAAAACTATATTTATATAAATATATATATATATATATATATATATATATATATATATATATATATATATATATATATATATATATATATATATATATATATATATATATATATATATAAGTAGTAATATTATTATAAAAGGGGGGTTTTTACCGTTTAATGACCGGTTTGTCGATTTTATATTTTTAAGCGTAAAGATAAATGACAATAATTAAAGTGCGTAAAATAAATAAATGACGATAAATAAAATAACAATAAATAAAATTGCGATAGAATATGAAATAAAAGGATTATGCTTATTTAAACTTCCGTAATCATGATGTTTGACGTTTTGATTTTAATTAATTGTTACTCGGGTTAATTGTCCTTTGTCATGGTTTTTTTGATACCTATCTGGTTTTTATCCATAATAGTCCATCGGTCATAAATATAAAGTGCGAGTGTCCTCGTCAAATTACCCTTATACCCGAAGTCAAATATTCCAACTAATTAAGGATTTAAACTGTGACGCAGTTATCACTTCTGTCAACAATTACACCAGTTATCACTGTATGTAATCTACCCCTGTTTTGATTAGATATGAATATTAATTTACCCACTTTATCAGTTTGAATAATCAATTACCCAACCCGAATAATTAATTAAATGATTATAATAGATTCCATATAAACGTCACTAAATAGGACAACCATAATCATTATTAATTATTAGGATAATTAATTTGAAGATAGGTTCGACAGACTCCAATGAGTTGTCACTCAATTAGACAATACCCCCCATCTATTAATAGTCAATAGTCCAATTTCCACAAGTGTCGGTCTTAAACCTTAATTATGGTACAAAGCCCAATTACCCAATTTTAGTAATTAGCCCAACATCATGATTACTTCGTTTTAAATAAGCATAATAATAACTTAGCTACGAGACATTAATATAAAAAGGTTGAACATAACTTACAATGATTAAAAATAGCGTAGCGTTACACGGACAGAATTTCGACTTACACACTCAAACGATCTCTATCATAAATCTTATTATTATCATAATTTAAAATTAAAATTAAGATTATTGTTATATCTTATTACATTAACATTATGATAGAGATTTTTAGATATTGATATTGATAATAGATTTTTAGGATAGAAAAAGGGATGCTTTTAAATTGATCGATAATCATCGCCTTTTATAGGCAAAATATGAAATTGAATTTTCATTTACGACCCCTGAACTATGCTAAATTAACAACTTTTTATTATTTAATATTATTCTTATTATGAATTATTTAAATATTATATTTTATTCTTGTGCATAGTTGACTCGTAATTTTTACACCGTTGCGTCGAGCGTTGAGAGTTGACTCATGTCCCGGTTCCGGATTTTCGAACGTCCTTGCGTACTATTTTATATCGTGTACTTTGCGTTTTGTAACTTGTACTCTTGTCATTTTTAGACGTTCTTCATCAATAATTTGAACCTTTTTAATTGTATCTTATACTTTTGAGCTTTTTGGACCTTTTTGTCTTCAATTTGTCGAATCTGCCTTTTGTCTTCGCACTTATTTAATATAAACGAATATCACTTGAAAATGGAACAATTGCAACTAAAATCTTGTCTTTATTGGGGGATAATGCTATGAAATATATGTTCCTTTTTAGCCTTATCAATATCCCCACACTTGAGCGTTGCTTGTCCTCAAGCAATATAGTCTTGAAATACTAGAATCACTTCTTTATTCTTCACACTTTGTACATCAGTGATTTTGATATGGCGGTATAAACAATGGTAGTAACGACATGGTTTACAGTCCCACATGACTATAAAAATTTAGATCCATTAAGGAAATTGGATCTTTATGAAAACATTTGATCTTTTGAAAATTCATTCTAGCTTTTACCCTAGATAAGTTTTCTGATTTGATCCATCATCGGTGTTGCAAAATATATTTGTGGATCAATATTTTGGCTAAAACTTTTAGGTTCGTGTAATCCACTGCTATCCCGGTATCGGAAAGCACACATCCAGTTTACTTGTTCCGTATATTACCTTTCGGTAAACTACCGTCCGGTTGTAAAGGAAAGCGATGAACAAGAAACTGTTAAGGCAATGTCCCGTGACATGCAGATGATTATGGTCTTATTAACGTGTCGGATGCTAGAACTATCCTTGGTAGAAGCGATAGTAAAGATCATCCTATAATTTTTCGGTCTGGCACAAGGTCCTGTCTCCGACCATGCTATGCAACCACCGTTCTTACGGTTGACACCCGATTTGGTTCAGGTGACCTAATGAATTCCAGGTGAATTTCTTAGGATTTTACGTTCAATGGTAATGAACGCATTGAAAATGGTTTTTCAGAAAAAAATCGGTTTGTATTTTTGATCAAAATATTTTCTCGTTCATGCTCGAGTTTAGATATCATCGAATTCCATGAGTTTGAATTCTCAATCTTTAAGGTCAATCTCTAGGATTGAGTATTATCAGTCTTAAAAGCTGATTTTTGATCTTTAAGGAGATTATCCTTTCTGGGGATTTGATTCATTAGTCTTATCAAGCTAATTTGCACGGTGCCCCCCCATTGTACGAGATAAATCCTTCTCATGGTTAGGATAAATCTGACCACTTGGCGACCCTGTTTGATGCTGAGGTCCGTGGATTTCCTGCTGATTTTAGAGATGACTTTTCTAGATTTTTCGTCAACCTACAGCTGGTCTGGACGACAACTTCATGACCTAAATCAAGAAGCGCGTGTCTTTTTCGGAAGACTTTACTTCCTTTTAATGATGCAATTGATTCATCGTGTAGATCCATCTTTCTTTAAAATATATTACAGTAAACCGGGTAAAACTGATTAGTATCGTCCAAAGCAAAAGTACCTGCAATAATTCTTATACAAAAATGTGATAGATAGTTTTTAATTGAATAACTTGGTACATTCTCCCCACACTTAGCTTTTATTTATTCTTTTCTTTGCCTTTTTATTCTCTTCTATCCCATTTTAAATGAATTCAAGCATTTTGGGTTGTTTCTCAATTTATGTCCTCGAGGTAACAATAATTTCGGCATTAACACCTAGTTTTATCGTTCATAAATATGTATAAACATGATTTTGAATTCATTTAGTTGAAATTTTTTTCAAATTTTCACAAAATTTGGCAATTAAAACAAGTGTAAACCCGAAAGAATTTATAACCCTTCCCCACACTTGAGATCTTGCAATGCCCTCATTTGCAAGAAATCAGTAAAAATTTAAATTCATGAGGGTGATTAGTGTAGAAAAATGATTAAAAATACCGAGTTTGCAAACATATTGTTGTTATTTCACATTTGATATTTTGTTTCTTGTCGTCAAAATTAGTACCTTTTTCTGAACTTAATGACAGTCTTTGAAAGTGCGTTATTTTACCCTGTTTTGTATATAACATAAAATACAAACATACATAATTTTGAAGTTGGGTATATTACCCCACGTTCAAAAATTTATAAAATCTAATATATTTTTTTTCGGCATACTTTAAATCAATTAAATTAAAAATAATGATAATAAAATTTCTCGTCCCGCCCTCGGTTAAAGTAATTTCGGTTCAACTACCTAATCTTCAACTCACGACGAATTTTAGAAATCATTTTTTTACTTAATGAAATAAAGTAAATTTTGTTTTTAAATTCACACAAAACTTAAATTTAAAAAGCATATTAATTTCATATAAAACCTACAAAATAAAAAAAAAATCAGAATGGGGGGAGAAAACTAGTTCTTTAGTGTCTGCTAGCAGAAAAGACCAATCGAATTCCATTCTCGGAACTACACGAGAACAGAACAACTAACTCCAAACAGCATTTTCTTTTTAGAATATTTGAATCTCCTCACACTTAGGTAGATGTGGTGTCGAAATTGTGATTAACTTCATCGTCAATTTCTCTTGGACCATAATCAACTTGCATATCTGTGACTTTTGCTTTAAGCCAGTGACCAGCTTTTTCCGTAATATCCACAAATTCAACTAGCTTCGCCTTTTCTTTAGGCGACAGATTGGATACTAACCGGTTATATAACTTAAAGTTTCCCTTACTTTTAGCATCAATAACCCGTTTAAAAAGTTTCTTCATTGAACTGTTAATAACGGGGTTATTTAATTTCGTATCAACTATGGGGTTCTTTATTATCAAGTCATCATTAGGTGTTACTTCATTTTCCCCACACTTAGGCGTTCTATTATTGTTAAGCATTACCGTTGGAGTTGGTAAAACAACATGGTTCTTACCAATCGTTTTTGTCGGTTCAACGGTTTTGGTTTGTGGATATTTAGACTGTCGAATCATAAAGGTGATCGATTTCTCATCATTACTAAGTGTCATTCTACCCTTTCTTACATCAAATAACGCCCCGGTGGACGCTAAGAATGGTCGACCTAAAATTAGAGGAACGTTTGAGTCCTCTTCTATGTCAATGACAATGAATTCGACTAGAAAGGTTAAATTACCTACTTGAACGGGTAGGTTGTCAGCAATTCCAACTGGGTGCTTAATGGTTTGATCAAGGAGTCGAACACTCATATCCATTGGAGTTAACTCACCTACACCTAATCTCTTATATAATGAAAGAGGCATAACACTCACACTTGAACCTAAATCTGCTAGTGCATCATACATGACACAGTCACTAAGTAGACAAGGAATAATAAATTCACCCGGATCACCTACCCTAGGTGGAGGATTTGGTGGAACTGTCTTCACCGGGTTTACTTCTACTGTTTTTGTTTCTTGCACTTTTTTATTCTTCTTCTTCTTCTTTCCAGAGGTATCACAAACTTTATTACCTATTACTTGCTCATACTCAACTCCTTTTCTTGGAAACGGGATGGGTGGTCTGTATGGTGCCACCACTGGCTTTACATACTCGGGTGGTGGTGGTGGTGTAACTTCTTCATTGTTACTTACATCTAAAACCTCCCCATCTTCTGATGCTGGTTTTTCAGAATTTGTTGAAACCATATTAACATTCTCATTCCGAGGATTTACTTCAGTATTACTCGGTAGCTTTCCTTGTTCCCTCTCACTCATCATGCTAGCAAGAGTACCTACGTGTTTTTCTAGATTCAAAATGGAAGCTTGTTGAGTTCTTAATGACTGATCAAATCTCTCGTTCGTTTGGGTTTGAGTTTCAATAAATTGTGTTTGAGATTCAACTAGCTTGAATACCACGTCTTCCATATTTGACTTTTTCTCTTCGGTTTGTTGTTGTGGTTTATATAAGCCAGGTCTTTGTTGATTGAAAGTGTTGTTTTGAGTTGGTTGGTTATTCGGACCTTGTTGGTCATACGAGTTATTGTCGGGTCCTTTTGGATTGTAAAGAATTTTTTGATTTCGATTGAAGTTTGGCCTTGGCGGTTGATAATTATTCTGATAACTATTTTCCAGCCTTTGGTTCATGTAGACAACATTCTCACGTTGTTCCATCGTTTGTTCAATGTGACAGTCTTTCATTAAGTGTGGTCCACCGCATTGCTCACAACTGATTCGTATTGCGTGAATATCTTTATTCATCTTTTCCATTCGTCTTTCGAAAGCATCTATTTTTGCGGAAACGGAATCAAAGTCATGGCTAGAATCGGCTCTAGCCGCTTTAGATGAACGAAAAATATCTTTTTCTTGATGCCACTCATGAGAGTGGGAGGCTGTGTTATCAATAATTTTGTAAGCTTCAGTTGCGGTTTTCTTCATAATGGAACCACCAGCTGTTATGTCGATGTCTTTTCGTGTAGAAACGTTGACACCTTGGTAGAATATTTGTACTATTTGATAAGTGTCTAAACCGTGTTGAGGACATCCTCTCAACAACTTTCCAAATCTTGTCCACGCCTCATATAGAGTTTCATTTGGCTTTTGCGCGAACGTAACAATTTCTCCTTGAAGTCTCACGGCTTTGGATGCCGGAAAGAATTGTTTAAGAAATTTTTCAACTAAAACATCCCATGTGTCAATCGCCCCTTCAGGTAACGATTCTAACCAATCTTTGGCTTCTCCCTTTAAAGTCCAGGGAAACAACATGAGATAGATCTGCTCATCTTCCACTTCTCGGATTTTGAATAGTGTACAAATTCTTTTAAACGTACGAAGGTGTTCGTTAGGATCTTCATTCGGTGCACCACTGAATTGGCATTGGTTAGTTACCATGTGTAGGATTTGTCCTTTAATTTCATAATCTGTAGCATTAACTTCTGGTTTAATAATGGCGTGACCTTGGCCCGTGCGTTTAGCCCTCATTCGATCTTCCATACTTAGAGATTCTAGATTTTCCATGATTGGATTTGTTGTATCCGAATCACTAGAGGATTCTGATTTAACGGTTTGGGGTTCAGGATCTTGGAATTGTCCTTGAATATCTTCCGGGTTCTTAGTTGTGAAATCGGGTTCAAAAGATGGATTATCGGAAATTTGAATTGGAGTACTTGGTCGACTAGATGACGATTCTAAAGAAAAATCAACGGTGGCGATATTTGTTAAACGATGTCTTGATCGAGTTACAGGTGGTGAACGTATGACCGGCGGTGAACGTCTTGCTCGGTGCATTCACTGAATATCCTATTAGTTTTTAAAATGGAAAGAAAAATTATATAAGTTATCCAATCAATAGACTTTTCTGATTTTGCCCACGTTTCGAATAGCCAAAAGATGCAGCAGAGGGGCAGGATTCGTTTGGTCTCAATATAATTGAGTACTGTTTGGCTCCAATAACCCGGTCCACGTACAAATCCAACTATTACTACGAACCAGAAAATTTTGATGTCTATCAATTTAACCACTTAAAATAAATTTTCGTAATTTTAAGAAATTTAGAGAAGAAGTAGAAAAAAAAATCTAAGTCTTAAAAACTAGAATGTCGAGAAATAAGAAAGAAAAAGATTGCGCGTCGAAAAAGGTCGAAAAATAAAAGGTCGAAAAATAGGCGTCGAAAAATAAAAATAAGAAAGTAGCGCGAAAAACGGCGTCGCAAAATTCTAAAGCACCTAAATCTTAGTCTAAGAAATAAGCACTTAAGGGATTTTACGGGAAAGCCTAAAAATTCTAGAAGTAAAAATAACTATGGCAAAACTAAACTTAATACTAAAAGTTGCGACTATAGTCTAAAAATCTAAAGGTAATAAAACTAAAAAAAACATTTTTTTTTATAGACAAAATCTTAAAAAAATATATATATTTTTTTTTAATATATTTTTTTTTTAGGTTTTTTTTTTTTTTTTTTTTTTTACGTTTTTTTTTTAAAAACGAATTTTGTTTTCTAAAAAAAAACGTTTTTTTTTTTACAATTTTTTTTTTTTTTAAAAAAATTTTTTTTTTTTTTTTAAAAAACGATTTTTTTTAAATTTTTTTTTTTAAAACGAATTTTTTTTTCTTTAAAAAAACGATTTTTTTTTTAAAAAAAACGATTTTTTTTTTATAAATTAATAATTTTTTTATAATTATAATTTTTTTTCAAAACTTTTTTTTTAATTCATTTACTATTCATGAATAGTAAATGAAAATAAATTAATTAATTTACTATTCACATGAAAGCGACATGATAGAAATTATTAATTATAAGTTACATAATATATCCCTAAAGTATTTAATAAATACGACTTTTTAAAACTTTACGTATCAAATTTTGATTCTAAAATATTATTATATTATTATATTCTATTTCAATATTATTATATTATTATATTCTATTTCAATATTATTATATTATTATATTTTATTTCAATATTATTATAATTAAAAATATAGCGTTTTAGCGCTCCCCGGCAGCGGCGCCAAAAACTTGATGATGTAGCGTGAGGGTACGAAATAGTATTATTTTTACTAGGAAATACTACAAAATATGACACAAGTTTTATTAATTTACGGATGGGATATACCTAAACCTTGCTACAACACTATAGGCAGTGTACCTAATCGTAGAGTAGTGTAGTTTTTAGTAAGTCCGGTTCGTTCCACAGGGAGCTAGTGATTACGTACTATATTTTTATAAAACTATATTTATATAAATATATATATATATATATATATATATATATATATATATATATATATATATATATATATATATATATATATATATATAAGTAGTAATATTATTATAAAAGGGGGGTTTTTACCGTTTAATGACCGGTTTGTCGATTTTATATTTTTAAGCGTAAAGATAAATGACAATAATTAAAGTGCGTAAAATAAATAAATGACGATAAATAAAATAACAATAAATAAAATTGCGATAGAATATGAAATAAAAGGATTATGCTTATTTAAACTTCCGTAATCATGATGTTTGACGTTTTGATTTTAATTAATTGTTACTCGGGTTAATTGTCCTTTGTCATGGTTTTTTTGATACCTATCTGGTTTTTATCCATAATAGTCCATCGGTCATAAATATAAAGTGCGAGTGTCCTCGTCAAATTACCCTTATACCCGAAGTCAAATATTCCAACTAATTAAGGATTTAAACTGTGACGCAGTTATCACTTCTGTCAACAATTACACCAGTTATCACTGTATGTAATCTACCCCTGTTTTGATTAGATATGAATATTAATTTACCCACTTGATCAGTTTGAATAATCAATTACCCAACCCGAATAATTAATTAAATGATTATAATAGATTCCATATGAACGTCACTAAATAGGACAACCATAATCATTATTAATTATTAGGATAATTAATTTGAATATAGGTTCGACAGACTCCAATGAGTTGTCACTCAATTAGACAATACCCCCCATCTATTAATAGTCAATAGTCCAATTTTCACAAGTGTCGGTCTTTTGCCTAAACCTTAATTATGGTACAAAGCCCAATTACCCAATTTTAGTAATTAGCCCAACATCATGATTACTTCATTTTAAATAAGCATAATAATAACTTAGCTACGAGACATTAATATAAAAAGGTTGAACATAACTTACAATGATTAAAAATAGCGTAGCGTTACACGGACAGAATTTCGACTTACACACTCAAACGATCTCTATCATAAATCTTATTATTATCATAATTTAAAATTAAAATTAAGATTATTGTTATATCTTATTACATTAACATTATGATAGAGATTTTTAGATATTGATATTGATAATAGATTTTTAGGATAGAAAAAGGGATGCTTTTAAATTGATCGATAATCATCGCCTTTTATAGGCAAAATATGAAATTGAATTTTCATTTACGACCCCTGAACTATGCTAAATTAACAACTTTTTATTATTTAATATTATTCTTATTATGAATTATTTAAATATTATATTTTATTCTTGTGCATAGTTGACTCGTAATTTTTACACCGTTGCGTCGAGCGTTGAGAGTTGACTCATGTCCCGGTTCCGGATTTTCGAACGTCCTTGCGTACTATTTTATATCGTGTACTTTGCGTTTTGTAACTTGTACTCTTGTCATTTTTAGACGTTCTTCATCAATAATTTGAACCTTTTTAATTGTATCTTGTACTTTTGAGCTTTTTGGACCTTTTTGTCTTCAATTTGTCGAATCTGCCTTTTGTCTTCGCACTTATTTAATATAAACGAATATCACTTGAAAATGGAACAATTGCAACTAAAATCTTGTCTTTCTTGGGGGATAATGCTATGAAATATATGTTCCTTTTTAGCCTTATCAGCTATATTCAAAGAATCCAGATAATTCTGTATCCAGTGAAATCTTTAGAGAATATCTTACTCTAAAGTCATGTTAAAATCTTGCGGAATATTTTTCTTCATCAACCTTTGAACCTAGAAATTCCAAAATATCATCATAAATATCTTTGATATTTCTGAGGATATTTTCATAAAATTTTCTTGTCCGAAATTATCTACCTCTTCTTGTTTTCTGTATTCCATTATATTGAAAACTTCTGTAAAATCTAAGTATAAATTATGAATGAATTCTGGAGAAGTGTTGGGAAATGAAGCATGAGTTAGTATAATATAACGACGCTTGGCCAACGTGATTAAATTACAGTAAGTCATGCTGAGTTTCTAATGGAACGTGATGATTCACAGACTCTAACGTTTTCATGACCCGTCCTAATCCATCAGGACGAATACATTACATTTGGTTACATCGTGAGGCATTGACCTCTATATGATATATTTTACAAACATTGCATTCGTTTTTGAAAGACAAACTTTCATTTCATCTAAAGTTGACAGGCATGCATACCATTTCATAATATATCCAACTATAATTGACTTTAATAATAATCTTGATGAACTTGACGACTCAAATGCAACGTCTTTTGAAATATGTCATGAATGACTCCAAGTAATATCTCTAATACGAACAAATGCACAGCGAAAGATTTCTTTCATACCTGAGAATAAACATGCTTTCAAGTGTCAACCAAAAGGTTGGTGAGTTCATTAGTTTATCATAAGCATTCATTTTCATCATTTTAATAGACCACAAGATTTCATATTTTCATACACATCATTCTCATATCAGGCATTTCGCAAATTACATAGAGATAAAAATTATTCATATGGATTGAACACCTAGTAACCGACGTTAACTTAATGCATAGAATATCTCCAAAATATAACCTCTCGTTTGTATAATAATCTCGAAGTACTAAAGCATTCGTACCCCGAATGGGACTTGTCAATGTCCATAGATCTATCTTTAAGATTCGCGTCAATCAGGGGCCATTTCCCTAAATTCTTAGGTTACCAGACTTGAAGGGCGATATTCGGTTTAATAATTCAACCATATAATGTAGTTTTTGATCACTTGTGTCTATTTCGTAAAACATTTATAAAAGTAGCGCATGTATTCTCAGTCCCAAAAATATATATTGCAAAAGCATTTAAAAAGGAGCAAATGAAACTCACCTAATGTATTTTGTAGTAAAAATACATATGACTATATTGAACAACTGAACAATGCAGGGTTGGCCTCGGATTCATGAACCTATATCATTTGTGTATTCATTAATATATATAATCGTAAACGAATAAATATATATATTATTATTAGTGATATAATTTTTATATTAATAACTTATTTATTTCATTGAATATATTCATTTCATGTATATAAAAATATTTATATAGTTAAGTTATATGTATTAAATATATTTTTATATAATATCATTTGTTTGTTAAGTTAATGATAATACTAAAATAATGATATTAATAACATGAATATTATTAATGAAAATGTTAATTTTAATAAAAATGCAAATTTTGAGGTTGATATATTTTTTAATAACATTTGGAACTGATAATATCAAATAAGATGATACTTTTAATATAACAATCCTACTTATTAATGAAAATCTTGATAATAATGATAATAATACTAAAATATTGATTTGACCATAATGGTACTATATTCTAACCTTAATGATACTACTAAATAATAATACTAATGATAATAATAATAATTAAAATAATAATTTTACTGCTGGTGTAGTTTTGATAATAATATTGGTAATAACAATAATAATAATAATAACAATCAAAATTGTAATTGTAATCATGATAATGATAATAATTGATAATTAATACCTTTTGTAGTAAAAATAATAATAACCACAATACTTAATGATAATACTAGTACAACAACAATGATAATATTATTAATCAGATTAATGATAATAATAATAATAATAATAATCATAATACTTAATAATAATAATAATTATACTAATACTAATAATTATTTTAATTATATGATAACAATAATAAGTAGTAATAACAATAATTATAATAACAATAATAATAACAATATCAATGATTTTTAATATGTAAACTACCTTAGAAGCCCATTTAAAAAAAATATGCACCAAGCAAGGATCGAACCCGAGACCTCTCGTTCCTACAACCAACACCCAATCATTCGTCTGCCTTCTATTTTTCTAATTTCTATCCCCACTAAATATATATAAACAGATTATTCTTTTTCCTTTTCCTTCTTCTTCCTCTCTAAAATACCACTCGATCAGAGATACCCAAAATCAATAAACGAATTTGTTATTTTATTTAAGGCTTGGAACAACTATAACATTAGCTAGAGAGTTCTTTATAAAAAAAATAAAATAAAAACAAAAAAAAAAATAATAAAAACGAAAAAAAAATAGAAAAATAGCAGCACTGCTGTTCGAAGTTTTTTTTTAAAAAAAATTTCTTGCTCTTTTGATTTTTAGGACATTATAGCCTTCGATCTCTTCATGAAGTATATCCTAAATTACACATAGAAACATTCTTCGTACTCAATTTAACTGAAAACGCAAACACGAACTCAAATTTCATGATGAACACGATGTTTGACTTTTTGGGTTTGAAATTTGACTCTTCGAATTCGAGTTTGATATAAGAATTAAGACCTGAGAATTTGAGAAAACATTCACGACACGATTTGGGACACTTCTGCAATTCTACTTCTCGTCAATTCGTTTTGAATCAAATCAAAGGTTAAATGGGTATTAAAAAAGAAAGAAAGATGTGTTTGTTTTATTTAAGTTTTTGGCTGATTTCAATTTGTGTAGATGATATCAGTATATTGTAATTGTATGATTTACAATGAAAAAAAAAAACGATAATGTGACAAATTACATACCTTAAATTTTATAACCATATATTATAAAGCAAAATAACAAGCTTGTAATACTGATATTAATATACATTTTTATATTAATATTAATATTAATAATAATAATAATAATAATAGTAATAATAATAGTAAATAATAATAATAATGATATTAACTATAAAATGATACAAATAATATTATTAATGATAAAAATCAGTATTTATTTCTATGATAACTAAAATAACGATTTTTTATTGATAATGTAATAACTTAACGAATCTTTAATCACATGTTGGAGAATAGGATGAAACTTTAAAAACAGTAACATCCAATCAATTAGTGTCCAAATCAATTTGGCACAGTTTCAATATCATTCAATTAGCCACAGTTTATTATGTCGATGGATGTGTTAGGTTTAACGGTAATATATATTATAATGTTATATTAGCATTACATTTTACAATCAAAATAAAACAGCAGTCAATGGATGATAAACGGATGCTACAATCGTTTACTAAATGAATTCGAAACCATTTATATTCGAATTACATTATATTTATTATGTTTTAATAATAATTTAATTATTTCGTAGATCATAAATTAGTTCAAAATTATTAGTTCATATAATACTTTATTTAGTGTTTCTAATTATTACTTATATACATATTTACATATATACATATTTATTTGCAATTTATGTTCGTGAATAGTCGAGAGTAGTCGAAGGGTAATTCAATACATGACATAGTTTCAAAATTTTTGAGACTCAACATTATAGACTTTGCTTATCGTGTCGAAATCAATAAAGATTAAGTTTAAAATATGGTCCGAAATTCCCGGGTCATCACAGTACCTACCCGTTAAAGAAATTTCGTCCCGAAATTTGAGTGAGGTCGTCATAGCTAACAATACGAATATTTTCCTGACGAATATGAGCTGATAATTAAAGTTTTATCACCATTGAATAATTAGGATAAAATGATTCGATTACTCGAAGCGTACGAGTGAAGCTATCACAAAAGAGTGAAATGAAGAAATAAAGATTCGTCTTAACTTTTGATGTAGTCATGGTTGAATTTAGAAAATAAGGTGCATCTTAACTTTTGACGTAGAGGGTTGAATTCCGGAATCCAAGGAATTAAAGAAAATCTTCGAAATCTAAAAGATTTGATTCTTCAGCGAATAAGGAAATTAAGATCTCCATAGTTAAATACGGTGATCTGTCTTGGATCCTCTGTCTGATTTTTTCCATTATAAATTAAACTCTTTTGTTCCATTAATCTCACCATTCCTATACTTTCTTTCTTAGTTCTTACATCCAAAAGATTGTGAAAATGCTTAATCCAGTTCTAATCCTTGATATTTTCCTAATTATCATTTCTGTCATTCTTCTTTTTAAACTTCCACCGGAGGAATCTGTTTTCTTCTACTTCGTCCTTGGGTTATAGTGTTTTTAATTCTCCCGTGTCTTTATGTTGCGATAAACATTGATATACACGGTTTTTAATTTATATGTTGTTATTGAGTTTTATATCTCCCCTTATATCTCAATGTCCCTACTTTTGTCATCTATAATCATTGTCATCCACAGTTAATATTCCCTCCTATTTGCTGCGATTTATACTCCAATTTCTATTTCGAAGCTTTGCCCCTTCGTTTCTTCTTCTTGCGATTAAGCACCGCTTGTCATGGTCCAGAATTCGCAGATATAAAATTCGGAATGAACATAGTTAATGTTCTAGGAAAGAAATGGTAATAGTACAATCTGACTTGTCAAATTACCAGAATTTAAGGGAAAAATAGGACTATCAAGAAAATATGTTCTTGATATGTTTGGAGATTAGATAGAATGTAAGAGTCGTGTAACATGGCACATGATGACGTTATGGTCTGTGAATCATCACGTTTCATTAGAAACTCAGTATGACTTACTGTAATATAATCACGTTGATCAAGTGTCATTATATTATACTAACTCATGCATCAGTTCCCAACATTATTTCAATAACATTCACATTTTAAGCTCGAAAGTTTACAGAATATAGAAACTAACAGTTTCTATATGATATAACACTGATAGCACGAAGAGATTAATGATTTCAGATAAGAATAGTTATGAAAATTTCTTCAGAAATATGGCGGACATTTATAATGAAAGATACGATGATATCTTGAAATTTCTAATATCGAAGGATGGTGAAGAAAATTTGTCCGCACGAGTTTGGAGTCAAAAGCAAGGTATTCGTTAATGACTTCATCAGGTACTGAATCATTTAGATTCTTTGAAGTCAAAGTTATTCTTTGTGATTTGTCCACGGCTTCCTTCATAGTTTGCTCAATCAGTTTAGTTTCAAACTTTTTCTGAGCTTTGCCAACCTACAATTCTTTATCATCAACTTTCGACGATTAAGGTCGTTTACGGTTGTCTACGGTTTCTGCTGCTTCATTCAGCTTTTTCAACATTCAGAGTATTTGATTTGTAGACTGAGTGCTTTTCAGGATTTCAGATGAAAGATCATAATTCTAAGAGATAAATGTTATATGTTTACATATAACTATTGATGTGGAAACGTTGCGAGGCTCACAATACAGATTTGCTGATTCCCGGTAATTGGTATGGCAATTCTCGTTACAAGATGCGGATGAGAATATGATGAGACTTCACTAGATAAATGTAGTGATTTGTCGGAGGGATTTAAGCCCAAAGAGCAACGAGGTTGCTGGTACGTCTGCTGGTAATAAGATGAAATATAAAAGGTTCCCCGGTAACAATAAAAGAGTACGCACATATATCAAGATTATAATAAGGTTGTTTCGAACAAAAAGTCGAAATTGGCTTGATGGAGCTGTGACAAAATTTGCTACCTTGAAAAGGAATTGTAAAGTTATTTTGGGTAATAATAATGCTAAAGGAGTTAACACATATACGGTTTAAACGTTTTACTCAGGTTCCGAGTGTTTTCAAATGCATAACTATATTCATCATTCTGTTCTTCCGTAGATGGAGTGAGGGTTGGTTCATCCTCTTGACTGAAGTGTTTTCAAGAATCATGAAAGGTTTGAACGTAGTTTGTAATCGTCAAGATACAAATGAGATTTGAGATGAAATCAAGTGGCAACTTGAAGAATTGTTTAGTTTCATATGTTATAATCAATATTTTAATTAATTTTAATTATCCAATGTTATTAGTCCACAGTCGATAGTCCACAGTGGACAGTCCAATAATTCATATATAGTTTAATATATAATATTCGAATTAATTAATACGTATCGTAACCCGTGTACATGTCACAGACTCGATCATAACTCAAAATATATATATTATTATAGAATCAACCTCAACCCTGTATAGCGAACTCTAACATTACATCATATAGAGTCTCTATGGTGATTCCAAATAATATATATAGATTCGTCGATATGATATGTCAAAACCTTGTATACGTGTCCCGATATTTAAAGTGCATAAAATAAATAACAGAAATTAAATGACGATAAATAAAGTACGTAAAGTAAATAACAGAAATTAAATGACAATAAGTAAAATTGCGAGAATTAAATTACGATAAAATAAATTGCGATAATTAAAATGTAATCAGTTAGCTAGGAACAGTTAGCTAGGATCTTGTTAGCGTGGATTCTTAACAAAATTTTCTCATGGTTAATTTGTTTGTTTCTTACAAATTTTTATTTTTATCCAATGTTTTCTTCATTTTGCTACTTGTTGGATTCTGATAGATCAAAATCCAAATATGAAATTGAATGAAAAGGGTTATTCTGCAGTGAACGGATTCGTATAGCTGTGGTTGTAAGTAGGATAGTAAATGACTTGTTGAATCAGATTCGAAGAATGTACAGTGTAACTTATAAATGTGAAATCTAAATATTCCTCGGGTATTACTTACCCGTTAAAATATTTTCACCATTAACAGTTTGTACAATAAAAATTTTAATTACAATCTTTATGAAAACGTATATACATATATATTTTCTTCAGATGTAATCATGGATTTAATGAGTCAATGTGATATTAAACTCATCAGACTTACGGCTAGAACTAGAGTACATAATCTCTAAAACATTAGATATTACATAATCGCCATGAAGAACGAAGATAATTGATGTAGAACGATACGTAGAATAATGATTATACTCGAGATACAGAATGAGATGTTGAGGTGTGAGATGCTGAACTTGGGTTGTTGGTGGTACTGGTATTAATGTTGGTGGTACTGTTGGTGCCGCTGATGTTGCCGAAGCTGGTACGTTTTGTACTATATTCTCCAAATTGATCATTCGAGCGCGAAGCTCATTGACTTCTTCCATTATTCCAGAATGTTTGTCGATTGGAACGAGCGGATGAATAAGGTTTAGAATTGTAGATAGTATATAATCATGGTGAGGTACTCGGGAAATGAGTGTGAGAATGGTGTTTTGGACTGGTTCGCCGGTAAGTGCTTCAGGTTCTTCACTATGAGATGAATTCGGTTGGTGGAAGGGATCGCCTTCTTCGCATCTCCATTGATTAAGTAGACTACGAACCTATCAGATGAATTGGTTGATTCATTCTGGTAACACTGCTTTCGGAGCTTGGGTGAAACTCCATATCGGAATAGCTGTCGGAATCCGAGGAATTCGAACTGGTTGAGGGATTTATCTCGTACGATCAGATGAAGGATTTTCGATAAGAAATAGATTATAGGATGTAGATTAGTACCCTGCAATACATAATTTACATATGCATATATAATACTAAAATCCCATAAGTTACGGAGGAATCTACAGAAATGTCAGGCAAAGTTTATAATAACAGATACACTAAGATATGAATTAGCAGATATGCTAAGATATGAATTTTGTCTATACACTAATCATGCAATCAATGCAATAAGATGTGTCTAGACTAAGAATGATAAGCAAGAGATTCTCTAAGAATGATAAGCAGGTAATTTTCGACACGAAATGATAAGCAAAACTTTTGACATGCAGACACGGTCGAAGTCCAAATGCACTGATGCATCTAAACAACTATCAGTTAGACACACTAATACAAGACCTAGTTCGCTAAGACCACAGCTCTGATACCAACTTTCATGACCCGTCCTAATCCATTAGGACGAATACATTACATTTGATTACATCACGAGATATTGACCTCTATATGATACATTTTACAAACATTGCATTCATTTTTTAAAGACAAACTTTCATTTCATCAAAAGTTGACAGGCATGCATACCATTTCATAATATATCCAACTATAATTGACTTTAATAATAATCTTGATGAACTCGACGACTCGAATGCAACGTCTTTTGAAATATGTCATGAATGACTCCAAGTAATATCTCTAATACGAACAAATGCACAGCGGAAGATTTCTTTCATACCTGAGAATAAACATGCTTTCAAGTGTCAACCAAAAGGTTGGTGAGTTCATTAGTTTATCATAAGCATTCATTTTCATCATTTTAATAGACCACAAGATTTCATATTTTCATAAACATCATTCTCATATCAGGCATTTCGCAAATTGCATAGAGATAAAAATCATTCATATGGATTGAACAACTGGTAACCGACATTAACTTAATGCATAGAATATCCCCAAAACAGAACCTCTCGTCTGTATAATAATCTCGATGTACTAAAGTAATCTACCCCGAATGGGACTTGTCAAGGTCCATAGATCTATCTTTAGGATTCGCGTCAATCAGGGGACATTTTCCTAAATTCTTAGGTTACCAGACTTGAAGGGCGATATTCGGTTTAATAATTCAACCATATAATGTAGTTTTTGATCACTTGTGTCTATTTCGTAAAATATTTATAAAAGCAGCGCATGTATTCTCAGTCCAAAAATATATATTGCAAAAGCATTTAAAAAGGGAGCAAATGAAACTCACCTAATGTATTTTGTAGTAAAAATACATATGACTATATTGAACAACTGAACAATGCAGGGTTGGCCTCGGATTCACGAACCTATATCATTTGTGTATTCATTAATATATATAATCGTAAATGAATAAATATATATATTATTGTTAGTGATATAATTTTTATATTAATAACTTATTTATTTCATTAAATATATTCATTTCATATATATAAAAATATTTATATAGTTAAGTTATGTGTATTAAATATATTTTTATATAATATTGTTTGTTTGTTAAGTTAATGATAATACTAAAATAATGATATTAATAACATAAATATTATTAATGAAAATGTTAATTATAATAAAAATGCAAATTTTGAGGTTGATATATTTTTTAATAACATTTGGAACTGATAATATCAAATAAGATGATACTTTTAATATAACAATCCTACTTATTAATGAAAATCTTGATAATAATGATAATAATACTAAAATATTGATTTGACCATAATGGTACTATATTCTAACCTTAACGATACTACTAAATAATAATACTAATAATAATACTACTGATAATAATAATAATTAAAATAATAATTTTACTGCTGGTGTAGTTTTGATAATAATATTGGTAATAACAATAATAATAATAATAATAATAATAACAATCAAAATTGTAATTGTAATCATGATAATGATAATAATTGATAATTAATACCTTTTGTAGTAAAAATAATAATAACCACAATACTTAATGATAATACTAGTACAACAACAATGATAATATTATTAATCAGATTAATAATAATAATAATAATAATAATAATAATCATAATACTTAATAATAATAATAATAATTATACTAATAATAATAATTATTTTAATTATATGATAACAATAATAAGTAGTAATAACAATAATTATAATAACAATAATAATAACAATATCAATGATTTTTAATATGTAAACTACCTTAGAAGCCCATTTAAAAAAAAATGCACCAAGCAAGGATCGAACCCGAGACCTCTCGTTCCTACAACCAACACCCAACCATTCATCTGCCTTATATTTTTCTGATTTCTATCCCCACTAAATATATATAAACCGATTATTCTTTTCCTTTTCCTTCTTCTTCCTCTCTAAAATACCACTCGATCAGAGATACCCAAAATCAATAAACGAATTTGTTATTTTATTTAAGGCTTGGAACAACTATAACATTAGCTAGAGAGTTCTTTATAAAAAAATAAAATAAAAACGAAAAAACAGAAAGATAGCAGCACTGCTGTTCGAAGTTTTTTTTTTTTTAAATTTCTTGCTCTTTTGATTTTTAGGACATTATAGCCTTCGATCTCTTCATGAAGTATATCCTAAATTACACATAGAAACATTCTCCGTACTCAATTTAACTGAAAACACAAACACGAACTCAAATTTCATGATGAACACGATGTTTGACTTTTTGGGTTTGAAATTTGACTCTTCGAATTCGAGTTTGATATAACGAATTAAGACCTGAGAATTTGAGAAAACATTCACGACACGATTTGGGACACTTCTGCAATTCTACTTCTCGTCAATTCGTTTTGAATCAAATCAAAGGTTAAATGGGTATTAAAAAAAACGAAAGCTGTGTTTGTTTTATTTAAGTTTTTGGCTGATTTCAATTTGTGTAGATGATATCAGTATATTGTAATTGTATGATTTACAATGAAAAAAAAATAATTGCTCAACTTGTTTGCAGGGTTGTTGATCGTACAATGTATCCACGGGTTAGGGAAGAAAAAGAGGAAAAGAAGAAAACAAACAAAAGAATATAGCTGTGATCTAATATGCGTAAATACCTGTCATCCAGCATCTTTATTCAATTACAATTAGTAAAAAAAAAAAAAATAACGATAGTACTACTGTAAAAAAAATACTAACTCTATCAATAATAATTTTTAATAATAATAGTAAAATTATTAATAAAGGTAATAATAACAATAATGTAACAAATTACATACCTTAAATTTTATAACCATATATTATAAAACAAAATAACAAGCTTGTAATACTGATATTAATATACATTTTAATATTAACATTAATATTAATATTAATAATAATAATAACGTAATAATAATAGTAAATAATAATAATGATATTAACTATAAAATGATACAAATAATATTATTAATGATAAAAATCTGTATTTATTTTTACGATAACTAAAATAACGATTTTTTTTATTGATAATGTAATAACTTAACGAATCTTTAATCACATGTTGGAGAATAGGATGAAACTTTAATAATAGTAACATCCAATCAATTAGTGTCCAAATCAATTTGGCACAGTTTCAATATCATTCAATTAGCCACAGTTTATTATGTCGATGGATGTCTTAGGTTTAATGGTAATATATATTATAATGTTATATTAGCATTACATTTTACAATCAAAATAAAACAGCAGTCAACGGATGATAAACGGATGCTACAATCGTTTACTAAATGAATTCGAAACCATTTATATTCGAATTACATTATATTTATTATGTTTTAATAATAATTTAATCATTTCGTAGATCATAAATTAGTTCAAAATTATTAGTTCATATAATACTTTATTTAGTGTTTCTAATTATTACTTATATACATATGTACACATATACATATTTATTTGCAATTTATGTTCGTGAATCGTCGAGAGTAGTCGAAGGGTAATTCAATACATGACATAGTTTCAAAATTTTCGAGACTCAACATTATAGACTTTGCTTATCGTGTCGAAATCAATAAAGATTAAGTTTAAAATTTGGTCGGAAATTCCCGGGTCATGTCAAACGTCATCATGTGCCATGTTACACGACTCTTGTATTATATTCAAACTTCTAAATTATCAAGAAAATATTTCTTGATGATTCGGTCTTTTCCAGGGTATTCTGGTAATTTAACAAATCAAGATCGTGCCATTACCATTTCCTTCTTAGACCATTAACAATGTTCATTCTGAAACTTATATCTGCGAATTCTGGACCATTACAAGAGATGCTCAATCGCAAGAAGAAGAAATGAAGAGACAAAGCTTCGAAATAGAAATTGGAGTATAAATCGCAGCAAATAGAAGGGAGTATTAACTGTGGATGACAATGATTATAGGAAACAGAAATAAGGACATTGAAATATAAGGGGAGATATAAAGCCCGATAACAACACATAAATTACAAATCGTGTATATCAATGTTTATCACAACAAAAAGACATGGGAGGATTAAAAGCACTATAATCCCAAGGGCAAATTAGAAATAAGCAGATTCCTCTGGTGGAAGTTGGAAAAGGAGAGTAATTGTTACGATAGTAAGGATAAGAACAAGGATCTGAAATGGGTTAAGCATTTTCATAATCTTTGGAATATGGGAATTGAGTATAGAAATGGTGAAAGTAACGAAACGGAAGAAGTTAATTTATAATGAAATATCCGATAGAGAAATCAAGGCAGATCTCCGCATTTAATTAAAGAAGATCCTAAATTCCTTAAATCCTAAAGAATCAGATTTTATTCAGATTTCGAAGATTTTCTTTAATTCCTTAGATTCCGGAATTTAACCCTGACTACGTCAGATGTTAAGATGAAACTTTATTTTTCTCATTTCGCTCTTTTGTGATAACTTCATTCGTGCACATTGAATAATCGAATTTTTTTTTTATCTATATTACCCATTGATGATAAAACTCTATTTACCAACTCATATTCATCATGAAAACATTTCTATTGTTAGCCATAACGACTACACTCAAATTTCGGAACGAAATTTCTTTAACGGGTAGGTACTGTGACGACCCGGGAATTTCCGACCAAATTTAAACTTAATCTTTATATGATTTTCACACGATAAGAAAAGTCTGTAATGTTGAGTCTCAAAAACTTTAGAACAGTTACATGAATGCATTTTCCCTTTTGACCTATTCCCGACGATTCACGAACAACTAAATGTAAATAGATATGTGTGTGTGTATATATATATATATATATATACACACAAATAATAATTAGAAATATAATTTGAAATATTATATGTCGAAATGTATAATAGTTATTATGAAATAACACAATATCTTAAATAAAGATATAATACTAAAATATATATAAAACATGGTTAATATGTTCATCTTTATATGTATAGTTATAATGTAAATAATATGCAAACACATATTATATAATAACATATAGTTATATTAACATGTACAAACATTAAAAATTAAATACTTGTTTACATATATATCCGTTAATTGTTAAACACTACATAATTAACAATATGTAATATTAATATATTAAATGTAACTACAAATTAGAAATATAATTATTATAGTAATAGTATTATTAATTTCAATATTACTATTAACATTAATATCAATATCAGTATTATTAATATTAATATTATTATTATTGTTATAATTAAAAAGTATGATTATTAAATCTAAAATGATAAATGGGAAAATTATTACAAGATTGATTAAAGATACAATTTTAAGTATTGTTATGTTATAATGAGTAGTAAACTTTTGATTAAGATGATTATTATTATTATTTTTACCATAATTATTAAAATCATTATTTTTAATACTATTAGAAAATAATACATTTAATTATTTGTATCATTAGGAATAATATTATTATCATTCTTATAGATTATTATTAACAAACTTATTAAAAAGTATCAAGTTGTTATTATTAAGATCCTCATATTATTCTCATTATTTTATTATTATTATTAAAAGTATTTTATTAATAATAGTTAATATAATTATTATTAAGAAGTATTAATATTATTATTAACCTATTATTACATTTTATAATATTAAGTGTAATATTAATACAAGTATATATATAAATGATTAGTTATAATTACTGATATACGATTTTACCTATATACATATACAGATTAAGATATAAAAAGGAATAGATTGTTGCATTATATGTATAAAAGAACACTTAGATATATATTTCGATAATCATACAGATACTTTATAGGATTCGGTTACACATCTCATTCTTACAGTAAAACAATTTGTCTTGTCTCTGAAGCTGCTACATAATCGAATCCAAGCACAGGATTAATCCAAAATCAGTTAGCCATCTACTTCACTTTTTAATTTTTTATTTATTTATTTCTGTATTAATCAATTCCTTATGTCGACATCAAATTGCTGGATAAATTAATCTATCTCGGATGTTAGGTAACTAACTCACTCTTCAGCTATCACTTATCAAATTATAAAACAATGCTTAATACAGAATTTGACAAAATCTTTCTTTCCTGCACATACACCTCTGTTCGTGACAACCCAATTCAAAATCATAATTTTTGTATCAGTCTTTAAAATCTAAAAATGTAGAAGAGTTAGTAACATTTTATTCAATCTTTCTGCAAAGTTTGAGCTCCTAATTTCCCATAACGTTCTCAAATTTTACGAGTCAAACTTTAATTTCAAAAGTCAATGCATCTGTTCTTGGTAAAAATTCGTGTTCATTCCTATGTTTTAAGACCAATTGATGATTCATAGAGTTTACATAAACAATTTAAAACCTTTTTCATGGTTTAACCATTGTCTAAAACATCCTAAAAATCAAAAATTGGATTTGAGTTCTTTGCTATTTTATTCGAGCCTACAGCGATTGTATTCATCCCTTCAAATTCGTTTTGTTTTGTGTCTGTTATTTAATATCACAATGGTTAGTGCTTTCTATTTTAATACTACGTGATTTAATAAAAAAGGAATTGATGTGGTTTTGGTCGACATGGTCTGTGAAGAAGAAGGTATAGGAACTCAGTGTATCAGGTTAAATAAATAAGGTCTGAGGTTTAATCAGAAAAACAAGCATGGTGTGATGGTTAAGGGTGTTAGCAGGGTATAGAGGGGTCTCGGGTTCGAGTCTCGCTGGTGGCATCTTTTTATTTTTCAGCCCATTTTGAGAGGTAGTAATTATTATTATTATTATTATTATTATTATTATTATTATTATTATTATTATTATTATTATTATTATTATTATTATTATTATTATTATTATTATTATTATTATTATTATTATTATTATTATTATTATTATTATGATAATTTTTGTTACTCCTAAAATGTAGAAGTATTATTATTATTAATCACATTAAGATTTATTATTATTGTAATTATTAATATAAGTATTATAAGTTACAATTACAATTAGGATTTTTATTTATTTAATATTGTTATTACTAACATTATTATCTTTACTAGTAATATCATTAAGTAGTATCATTATAAATACTACCATTAATAATAAAAAGATTGTTGTTATTATTATTATGAACATTAAGTATTATGTATTTTTTTTTATCAAAAGTATTATTTTCGTTACTATTATTATCAAAACTTTTCGTTTCATTTAAAAACTACAGTTATTATCATTATTATTAATAAAGTTATTATTATTATTGATAAATCATTGCTTTTATCAAAAACTATCTTTCCAAATAGATAAATATTCTGTACATAAATATACTCATTACATATACTATAATTATAATAAAACTTCATATAACTATATATATCAAATTTATTAAGATTATTTATATAAATACTTACAAATGACAAACTATCGATTTTAAATGTAACACTAAATAATTATGTAAATAAATATGGACATATTAATATAACTATACAAATAATAAATCAATTTGAATATATACACGAATCAACTATACATAATATATAAATTAAAATATAATAAAAATAGTTATTTGATTACTATTATATATATTGATGAATATACAAATGATATAGGTTCGTGAATTCGAGGCCAACCCTGCATTGTTCAGTTGTTCAATATAGTCATAAGTATTTTTACTACAAAATACATTAGGTGAGTTTCATTTGCTCCCTTTTAAAATGCTTTTGCAATATATATTTTTGGGACTGAGAATACATGCGCTTTTATAAATGTTTTACGAAATAGACACAAGTAATCGAAACTACATTATATGGTTGAATGATCGAAGCCGAATATGCCCCTTTTTGCTTGGTAGCCTAAGAATTAGGGAACATCACCAATTTTGCGAATTAGTGCACGCCTAATTGACGCGAATCCTAAAGATAGATCTATTGGGCCTAACGAACCCCATCCAAAGTACCGGATGCTTTAGTACTTCGAATTCGTTTTTTATCATGTCCGAAGGATTTCCCGGAATGATAGGGAATATTCTTATATGCATCTTGTTAATGTCGGTTACCAGGTGTTCAATCCATATGAATGATTTTTGTCTCTATGCATGGGACGTATATTTATGAGAACTGGAAATGAAAATCTTGTAGTCCATTAAAATGATGGAAATGATTATTTATGTTAAACTAATGAACTCACCAACCTTTTGGTTGACACTTGAAAGCATGTTTATTCTCAGGTATGAAAGAAATCTTCCGCTGTGCATTTGCTCATATTAGAGATATTACTTGGAGTCATTCATGACATATTTCAAAAGAAGTTGCATTCGAGTCGTTGAGTTCATCAAGATTATTATTAAGTTAAGTATAGTTGGATATATTATGAAATGGTATGCATGCCGTCAACTTTCAATGTAATGAAAGATTGTCTTTTCAAAAATGAATGCAATGTTTGCAAAAATCTATCATATAGAGGTCAAGTACCTCACAATGTAATCAACTATTGTGAATCGTTTGTAATCGATATGGACTTTGTCCAAATAGTTAGGATGGGTCTCTACAGTTAGGTTCATGAGGTTGGTAATAATAGAGATGATGATTATGATCAAGATGATGATGATGTTCATACGATGGTGATGAGTATGATGATGATGTGATATGATACTGATGATAATTAGATAATGAATAAGATTATGATATTGATACGTAATAATCGAATGATATATTCATGATGATGATTAAAATTAGATCAATTATGATGGTTATGATGAAATGGATCGAAGTTATTGATGATGATGTTAATTATAGATGATAATAATATGGAAGAAGTTAAATGGGTTTTAAAAATGGAAACAAACAAATAATTGGTTAAACAAATTTGTGTTAGGATTTAGAACAAAAAATAAGAAGTAGAGCAATGGTTAAGGGTGTGTTTGCATGGAACGAGAGGTCTCGGGTTCGAGCCCAGATTGTAACATATTTGTTATCTTTTTAAGGTATTATTAGTATTTCTATCATTATTATTATTAGTATTTCTATCATTATTATTATTATCATTAAATATTAGTAGTATTATTATTATAAAATTATTATCATTAGTAGTAAATTATTATTATAGTTATTATTATTATCAGTATTATTATTATTATTATTACTACTACTAAAAGTATCATTATTTTTAAATTTATCATTTTTATTAAAATTAGTATTATTTTTTTTCTTCATAATTATTATTATTAGTATTATTAATATATTAAATAAAGATGTTTATGACATAAAACATAACTATATTAATATTTTTATAATAAATATTAATTATCTATTTAAAGTATATAAAAATAAATATATCTAATTAAGTTACTAATGAAACATATAATATATTAAAATAACAATTATATCACTAATAATATGTAAATCTGTTTTAATTACAATTATATGTGTTAATATATATATATATATATATATATATATATATATATATATATATATATATATATATATATATATGTATATATATATATGTATATATATATATGTATATATGTATATATATGTATATATATATATATGTATATATATCTATATATATGTATATATATATAACTGATATAGGATCGTGAATTCGAGGTCAACCCTGCATTGTTCAGTATCGTCGTATGCATATTTTTACTACAAAATATCGTATCGTGAGTTTCATTTGCTCCCTTTTTAATTGCTTTTGCAATATATATTTTTGGGCTGAGAATACATGCGCTGCTTTTATGTTTGACAAAATAGACATAAGTACTTAAAATATATTCTACGTTGAGTTGTACCACCTTGCATATCTTCCCTGATAGCTTGGTAACTAATGTTTACATGTTGTAAGAATATGTAAGCGCGAATCCTATTGATAGATCTATCGGGTTTGACCACCCCAACTGGGCTAGTCGCTCTAGTATAGTAAACGGTTGCATAGTACTTCATTTTTACTACACTTGGTAAAGTGTAGGGAGATTTCATAATAAAGGGAATATGCCACATTAATTATTAAGTATGGTTACCAAAGCGCTCAACAACTTATAGAATACTTTATACACTTGTGAGTGTACATATATTTATTAACGGAAATCTTGTGGTCTATTAAAATATTGAAATGATTATTATAATAAACCTATAAACTCACCAACATTTTGGTTGACATTTTTAAGCATGTTTATTCTCAGGTATGAAAGAAATATTTCGCTGTGCATTTGCTCATTTAAAGATATTACATGGAGTTGTAAATGGCATATTTAGGTCAGTACCTCGCGATGGGACCAGATGTTGAAGACTTCGTCCAGGAGGATTAGGACGGGTCGTTACATGTGGTATCAGAGCATTGGTCCTAGCGAACCAGGTCTTGCATTAGTGTGTCTAACTGATAGTTGTTAGAATGCATTAGTGAGTCTGGACTTCGACCTAATAGTTGTTAGGATATATTAATAAGTCTGGACTTGAACCTGGTCTGCATATAAAATTTTTTTCTTATCAACCTTTGTCAAAAAATATCCACCTATCATATTCAATCTCGACGCGTCTTATTGCAATTAATGCATAGATGGTGTACAGATGAATTTATATCCCATCACATTAAATCCTTGTCTGACACGTTTCCTTAATTTCCTCCGTAATCTACGGGATCTTCTGTACTATATATATGTATTCTATGTAATTAGAATATCATCTGATATCCGAAAATCATTTCATATTGAAAACCCTTTATCTAACCATACAAGACAGAACTCTCAGCTAGTTTAAATTCCTTAGATTCCGACAGCTATTCCGCTATGGATTTCGACTCAAGCTCTTAAGACAGTGTAACCTGAATGAATCAACCAATTAGCCATCATCAGTTCTGGATGAATTGGGGATGGGTCCGTAGTCTACTAAATCATTGGAGACAAGAAGAAGGCAATCCCTTCCATCCACCTTATTGCCCTCTCGGCGATGAACCTGAAACACTTACCGGCGAACCTATCCGAAACACCATTTTTAGTCTCATTTCCAGGGTATCTCGTCACGATTATCTTCTATCTAAAATTCTAAACCTTATTCATCCGCTCGTTCCGATCGACAATCATCCAGGAATAATAGAAGAAGTTAACGAACTTCGCGCTCGAGTAATCAATTTGGAGAATATGGTGCACAACTTAATAGCTTCAGCAATATCACCGGCACCAACAGTACCACCAACATCAACACCAGTACCACCAACAACCCAAGTTTCAACATCACACGCCTCAACATCTCATTCTATACCTCGAGCATAATAATCGTTCTACGTATCGTTCTACATCATTTATCTTCGTTCTACGTGGCGATTATATAACCTCTAATGTTTTAGAGATTATATATTCTCGTTCTAACGATAAATCAAATGAGTTTAATATCAATTTGACTCATTAAATTCATGATTACATCTGAAAAAAATATATATGTAAGTATATATTTTCATAAAGATTGTAATTAAAAATTCTTTTGTACAAACTGTTAATGGTGAAAATATTTTAACGGGTAGGTAATACCAGAGGAATATTTAGATCTCACATTAATAAGTTACACTGTACATTCTTCGAATCTGATTCAACAGTCATTTACTATCCTACTTACATCCACAGATATACGAATCCGTTCACCACAGAATAACATTTTCATTCAAATTCATATTTGGATTTTGACTTATCAGAATCCAACAAGTGGCATAATGAAGAAAACATTGGCAACATAAAATTTGTTAGAAACAAACAAATTAACTATGAGAAATTGTGTTAAGAATCCACGCAAACAAAATCCTAGCTAACTGTTCCTAGCTAATTGATTACATTTATTTATCGCAATTTAATTATCGCAATTTTAATTCTCGCAATTTTATTTATCATCATTTAATTTCTGTTATTTACTTTACGCACTTTAAATATCGTTGGATAAATCGAGACACATATACAATGTTTTGACATATCATATCGACGCATCTATATATATTATTTGGAATAACCATAGACACTCTATATGCGGTAATGATCGAGTTAGCTATACAGGGTTGAGGTTGATTCCAAAATAATATATATACTTTGAGTTGTGATCGAGTCTGAGATGTGTATACAATGGGTCACAATACGTATTAATTAATTCGAATATTATATATTAAAATATATATGAATTATTGAATTACTAACTGTGGACTACTAACATTGGACAATTAAAATGAATTAAAATATTGATTATAACATATGAAACTAAACATCTCTTCAAGTTTGTCACTTGATTTCTTCCTAAACAATCTTTTGTATCTTGACGATTACCATCTCCGTTCAAACCCTTTGATATTCTTGAAAACCCTCAGTTTGATAACCTATGATCCAGATCCGTTAACTTTGAAAATGCTGACGAAGCAGCATGTTGTAGATGGTCTTAATGGCCAAAAGTTGATGATAAAGAATGGAACGCTCGATAGAAAATTTGGTACTGAAAAACGGATTGAGCTAACCACGAAGGAGACCAAGGACAAATACAAGGACCAAACCATATATTCAAAGAATCCAGGTAATTCAGGATCCGATGAAATCTTTAGAGAATATCTTACTCCGAGGTCATGTTAAAATCTTGTGAAAATTTTTTCATCATCATCTTTCGAACTTAGAAATTCCAAAATATCATCATAAATATCTACGGTAGTTCTGATGATATTTTCATAAATATTCTCGTCCGAAATTATATACCTCTTTGTTCTATCTGTATTACATTATATTGGAAACTTCTATAAAACCGAAGTATAATTACGAATGAATTCTGGAGAAGTGTTAAGAATTTGAGCATGCGTTAGTATAATATAATGACATTTGGCCAACGTGATTATATTACAGTAAGTCATGCTGGAAGTTCTAATGAAACATGATGATTCACAGATCATATCATTATCACGTGTCATGTTACATAACTCTTTCATTCTACTTAACCTCTAAAAATATCAAGAAAATAATTCTCTTGATGATTCGGTCTTTTTCGTATTTCTTGTAATTTAACAAATCAAATCGTGCTATTACATTCCTTCCTGCTTAGAATGTAATGAGCATTCAAAACTCTATATCTACGAATACTGGACCATTACTTGCTTTACTAGAGGTCGAGAAGAAAATAAAAAGACAAAGAGCTCCAAAATAAAAGAGAAAATATAAAGCCCAATAACAACACGGAGGTTACAAACCGTGGATATTAATACGAATGGCAATATAAAGACACGGTAGAATTAAGAATAGTATCACCCCAAGGTAATAGTAGAAGTAAACAGATTCTTCTGGTGGAAGATTAAAAAGAAAAATGACAGAAATGATAATTAGGAAAATATCAAGGATTAGAACTGGATGAAGCATTTTCACAATCTTTTAGAAGTAAGAATTAAGAAAGAAAGTATAGGAGTGATGAAAATAATGGAACGGAAGGTTTTAATTTATAATGAAAATATCAGATGTAGCAATCAAGATAAATGACCACATTTAATTAAAAAGATCCTAATTTCCTTAAATTCCGAAGACTCGGATCTTATTTAGATTTCGAAGAATTCCTTAATCCCTTGAATTCCAAAAATTCAACCAAGACAACGTCAAAAGATTAGACGCACCTTATTTTCTAAATTCAAACGTGACAACGTCAAAAGTTAAGACGAGCTTTATTTTCTAGATTCACTCTTTAAGTGATACCTTCATTCGTACGCTTCGAGAAATCAAATTGTTTTATCCTTATTACTCAATGGTGAAAAAAATTATTATTTATCAACTCATATATGTCAGGAAAACATTCTTATTGTTAACCATGACCACCTAGATCAAATTTCGGGACGAAATTTCTTTAACGGGTAGGTACTGTGACGACCCGGAAAATCTCGACCAAATTTAAACTCAATCTTTATATGATTTTGACACGATAAGCAAAGTCTGCTATCCTGAGTCTCAAAAATTTTGAACTATTTTCGTGTATTCAATTGACCTTCGACTGTTCTCGACGATTCACTAACAACTACTTGTAAATAGATATATATATATATATATATATATATATATATATATATATACATGAATGTTAATTGTAAATATATTTATTTGAAAATATATATATATATATATATATATATATATATATATATGTATGTATATATTTAGTTATATAATAAAACCTGATATTAAAATGTAATTATATATACATATAGTATATGGAAAAAAAATGATTTCGAGCTTAATTAGTAAACGTCAGTAACACTCGGTTGACATCTCGTTAACGTTCATATAAGATCTAATACGAGTTTATGAAGATTAAAAATAATAGTTGAACTATAAATCGATTATGAAGAATTTAGGTTTGACAGAAATATTTTTATCTTTTTAGTTTAAATTCTAATACTACATATATATTACCAGGAATTAAAAACAAACAACGGACGAACCTTTTTGACTAGGTTTCAATCAACTAATGACCAGAATAGATAAATGAACTTAATTTAAAAAATATGAAATTTTTCTAAAGACTTTTATCCGTATCTGTTTAGCAAAGGAGCACGAAATAATACCACTAATATTAGACTATTAGATGTCGGTAATTGATCAAGCATATTTTCATGGGGTCAAGGTGAACCTACACTTGAGTGCATAAAAGGGGTTTAAGGACTAACAATATTCGAACCTCCGACGCTTAGTCGTGGATAACCCACATCGGTATCGTTTCGATTCCGACAGGGTGGCCGATTTGAGAGTCCACCAACAACCTAGCATACGAGGTTGAGTGGCCCAAAGACATGAAGGTTTTATAGTTCAATACATACCTGAAGTCTTTAGAGATCGTAAGAAGCTTTGTTCATACGATAGAGATTTGTATGCTGTAGTTTACGTATGAGTAAACAAGTGAACGTCTATGTTTTTAGGGTTTATGAGCTATATATTTATAGGCTCACGAATTAGGGTTCCGGTATAATCTTTTCCCTAATTAAATGCAATCTCATCCTTAACTAACTTTCGTTATTTAAGGAAGAGAATCCGACTTGATTATACAGTACACTCTTCTAGAATGTACCGGACCCCTGTGCAAGTATACGAAACTCGCACCAGATGGTATGGGCGCATAGCGTGCGGCTATACCCATAACGTATGCCTTTGTGTGTGATTAAATGCTTTGGATGCGCATCCGCACAACCTTGCGGATATGCTCATCATTAAGTCCCCCCAGTTCGATGTTATATACAATGAAATATAGTGTATGACGTCGAACTAGCAAGAAAAGAAAAATGGATACACAATGACTCTTAACAATTTCTTTAAATCAGATAAGCATACTTAATAGTGCCAATATGATTCCTAGTCGGATTTCAAATGTAACCGGACAGTTTGTGAGGTTATTTAAATATATTTGCGTAACCAGATACTGTATTAGCATTAAATGCAATGTATGCGTGCAGTCACCAACATGTCTTTTCGGCTACAATTCCTGCTCCCGAGGTGACAACTGTCACTGTTTACTGAAAAGGTAATGATTGTAATTATGCAACCGCCTGTTGATGCTAACATGCACTGGACCTTTTAACATGGTAATTAACTTGAGATTGATACACGTGTATGGCTATCATTATACCCGCGTCGCCTTTTAACTCTCAAATTTTCTCTATAAATAGCCTTTTGGATTTTTCGCATCCCACAATCTTTTTCCTTTTCAAGACAATCTTCCCTATTCATCTTCTCCACCAATACTCAAAAAAGGTATATCTTATACTTTTACGCTTTTGCATAATGTAACCCTAGCCATAAATTTTTCTAACTCGTTGTTTTGACTATTGTCGCTGCAGATGAAGTTGGAATCGTACACGCCAAACCCGACCATCAACTCTGGTAACCCGTCAAGTTCACCAGCCAGCCGGTTAGATTCGCTACTGTCATTGTACCATACGCCCGGTTCAAGAGGGTTGTGTAACCAAAAAAGGTTACCCGACGAAGGTATAAATTTCATCCGACGACCGTTCAGTTTACTTGTGAAGTTATGATATTTATACACCATGTTTATTTCTTTTGCAGGTCCAAGAAGTTCAGCTCATCCATCAAAGCGTGTGTGCCCCAACCCGAAAGATTTTTCTCAACTAATTTCGAATATCGATGAACTTCTGAAGGTTTCTCTACCAGCATTTGCCCAACAGTTTTCTTTCCTACAATCGTGTGCCCCCAGTCATTGATTCAGAAGCTTTTTCACTTTCTCCCACCGAGGAACTATATATGGACACGCAATCAACATTGTTCAATTTTGCAAAAGATCTCAACCGCTTGCAGCTTAAATCTACTGCGCTTGCACATCCACCTCAGCCATAACCAACAGAGACTACATTACAATAGGAAAATGCCAAACTCACTGCTCAACTTGAGGTTGCTGTAACTGCGCACAAGCAAGCGGAGGAGCGAATTAATGTGATGATGTTCAAGAGGCATCAGGAGGAAGATCAGCACATGGCTGAGAAGGCATTCATGGAGTCTGAGATTGCAGCTCTTTCTGTAAAGCTTAAAGAGGCAGAGAGCCATGTCGTGTTTTTGAACGAGAGCTTTAGCGACTGGATTTCAGCACAGGAGTCCTGGGGTGCAAAACACGGTGTTATAAAAGTTCAATACGACATACTCCGTCAGGGCATTTCGACAATTTTCCAACACGCTCTCGACTGCAAAGCGGTCGAGCAACGTTTTGGTGCAGCGATGGTCGCTGCTCGCGCCTATGAGCGGACCTTGTCTTGGAATATCATTTGCTGGGAGATGTGCATACCTCCAGTAATTCCCCCCAATATTGCTGAGTTGCTTGTTGATAGAGCCAAAGAAAAGTGTGATGAAGCTTGTTCCCAACTCCAACATATTTCAATCTCCATTCTCGAAGTTCTTGTCAATGATCCCAGCATCTCCTCTCATGAGATAATTTCCGACAAACTCGACTGAGTTTGTGAAGCTACCTTGGGTGGTTACCTTTTACCATTCATGGTGGTTTGTTTTTTGCCAGCGGGGGATGGGCCTTGCAGTCTCGGTAGTTTCGCATCCCTATAATATATTTTCTTTTTATGTTTACAGCGAAGTATGTGTCTGATCACTACGTGCGAGGATGGCATACTCTCCTTAGTGTAGGGCAAACGTTCTCGCCAATTGCCACCCCTTTTTTTATTTGCTTATAGCGTATATTGACATATATTAGGTCAAATTTTGGTGTTTGTCCTGCTTTTATGCTAAGCGGTTGATTTTAATATTCTCCAACTGTAATATGCTATATTTTGATTGAATATAATTTTGATGACTTTTTTGGTTAAGGTGCATTTATTGTGTTTTTACGAAATCAAAATGGCGGTTACAATGATTTGTTACAATATGATGCATTCAATAACTCATATGTAGAATAAATGCCATGAATTCATGATGGGAGCGACCCTTCAATCATTTCATGATCTTTTTATTCTTGCGTCAACAATCTAATGTTGTACGCAAAAGTAAGCAAACCAATGCTTATAAGTTTATACTCAAGACTTTTATAAATTTTTTTATAAGTATGTACGCGTATACAATCCAATGCAAATTACCCGTACTATAGACAAACCAATGTCTATACTCAAGAGTCTTCTAGCCACACCAATGTTCGGGTTATTTAAACAAGTAACCAAACTTGTAATTTATAGTCTAGACTGTGCAAGTCTCCGTCTTGCGCGGTGTACAAGCGTTTGAAACAAACCAATGTTTTACTACTGTCACCATTAAAAATAGTATTAGTAACCAAACTAAACTATGCCACTTGAGACTCGGAATGTGTCCCTGTGCAGCTTAAGGGGCATGCAATCAACAAATGTAAAAAAAATACACAAGTTATTGGCTTAAATTGCATAATTCAATTTATTTCAAACATGTCTTTTGACCAGCACTTAGCTGTCATGTTTACAATGGAAAATAAAAAATTCACATAATAAAAACTTTAAACAGTTATGTGGGGTGATCAGTCCCTCTGCAGTTTTTCATATGTAGCACCGTTTTAGTGTCTGCGCATGCCAAGTGCACTTTATTGCTCTTCCATCCAAACTTGCTAGTCGATACGCCCCTGTATCGCTTACGCCAATAACCTTATAAGGTCCTTCCCACTTAGGTCCAAGCTTACCCGTATCTTCTGCCCTGCTTGCTTCGTTTTTTCACCACACCAGATCATCCAATTGGAAGGATAATGGTTGGACGCGCTTATTATAGTAGCTTGCGTTTCTTTGTTTGTTGATTGCTTCTTTTATTGCCGCCATTTCTCTGTGTTCTTCAACGAAGTTTAGATTTTCACGCAGTTCTTCGCTGTTGCTACTTTCATCGAAGGATGTTATGCGCATGGTTGGCATAATTATTTTAACGGGTATTACAGCCTCGGACCCGTACACCAAACTAAAGGGTGTTTCATTAGTTGTGCCCTTCAAAGTTGTGCGGTGTGCCCAAAAAATGTTAGGCAATTCGTCTATCCAACCCCTTCGACACAATCCCAGCCTTGCTTTCATTCCTAAAACGATATCCTGATTCGTAACCTCACATTGACCATTCGCCTGAGGGTGTGCGACTGATGTAAATGTTTGCTTTATATTCAATTCTTGGCACCAGCCACTAAATGAATTTCCTTCAAATTGCGTACCATTGTCGCTTACTATTTCATTTGGTATTCCAAACCAACAGACGATGTTTTCCCACACAAAATTTCAAATTTGCTTGCTCGAAATTGTCTTTAGCGGTTTGGCCTCTACCCATTTCGTGAAATATCAATGGCCACTACCAGGAATTTTACACCCCCTGGTCCTGCGGGGAATGGCCCCACTATGTCGATTGCCCACTTACAGAACGGCCATGGAGACGCGACCTGTATCATAGGATGTCATGGAGCCTTGCTTACTGGTGCATGAAGTTGACTCGATTGACACTTACGTATTACCTCTGCGGCATCTCTATACATTGACGGCCAGTAATATCCAATCCGCATTATTTTGGACGCAACTATTTTATGTCCCGAATGCAGTGCGCACATTCCCTCGTGTACTTCCCGTATAATTGACTCCGCTTGAGTTGGATTGAGACACCGCAAGTGAGGCCCCAGAAAAGATTTTCTGTATAGGACTCCATTGTCTAACAGATACATTGGTGCTTTCATCTTAATCTTTCTTGCTTCACTTGAATCTATCGGCAACGTACCTTTGGTTAGAAATTCTATAATTGGTGTCATCCAACTCCGCTCTTCTTCTTCAACCGTAGTCGAAACACTGTCTTCTTCAATAGATTTTACATTAACTTCCTCAACCCAAATTTCTTTCTTAAAATGACTGAATGTTAATGCGGCTAACTTACTTAGCGCATCCGCCTTTTTATTCAGCGTCCTCGAAACCTGAGTTATCTGGAATAAATCGAAGTCGACTGCTAGCTCTTGCACAAGCTTTAAGTATTTTTGCATCGACTCATCATGTGCTTCGAATATTCCGTTAAATTGGTTTGCAACCAACTGCGAATCAACATATACTGATAGTTCTTTAACCTCCAGATATTTTGCTACCCGCATCCCAGATAACAATGCTTCATATTCAGCTTCATTATTTGTGAATGGGAAGCTGAATCGCAGTACGAAGGTATACTCTTCCCCTTCTGGACTTTTTAGGACTATTCCTACCCCTGCGCCTTCTAGACCACAAGCCCCATCTGTGTGCATTTCCCACAGCTGTTCGGGCGGAGGTGGTATTTCTTTCGATTCATGCGAGACTTCGATATCTCCGGCTGTTTCAGCCAGATAATCTGCTAGGACTTGTCCTTTTACCGCACTTCGTGGCGAGATACTTATTTCATGTTTTCCCAATTCAATAGCCCATTTGGCCATGCGACCAGAATTTTCTGGTTTATATAGCACCTGCTCAACAAGTATCAGCGAATGTGAATTTGCTAGAACTTATCAAGCAATTTTGTGTTTATTGACAACAAATATTTGTTTGCCATACCTGCTTTATCGGCTGATTTGTTAGGACCCTTATTGGGTGCGCTTGGAAATATCTCCGCAAGCGCCTAGCCGTATGCACGAATACATAAACCAGTTTTTCGATTGCAGGATAATTTAATTTGCTCCCTGTTAAAGCTTTGCTAACAAAATACACAGGCATTTGCACCTGTTCGCACAACATATTTATATAATTTTAAATGCATATTGATTGAAAATTAGCTATATTTAATTTTTATAGTGCGTACCTGTCCTCTGTCCGATATCAACACTTAACTTATTGCTTCCTTCGATGCCGCTAAGTACAGTATCAACGTTTCTCCAGCAATTGGCGCAGTCATTGTTGGCAGCTCTTTCAGCAATTTTTCATTTCTTGAAGCGCCACTTCTGCTTCCTCCATCCACTTGAAGTCCATTTTCTTCAAGCAATTCTTCAATGTTCCGAAAAAGGGGAGTGACCGCTCTGCAGATTTGGATAGGAACCTTGTCAAGGCCGCCAACTTACCCGTTAAGCTTTGCACTTCTTTTTTATTTCTTGGTGATGGCACATTCTCGATTGCCTCTATTTTCTTTGGATTTGCACGTATCCCTCGCTCAGTTATTATATGACCAAGAAACTTCCCTTCTTCTTCTCCAAAACTACACTTCGACGGGTTAAGCTTCATATTAATCTTTCTTAACGACACAAACGTTTCTAATATGTCCTCCAACAAACCTTGTTCTGTTGTGCTTTTTATGACCAGGTCATCAACATATGCTTCTAAATTTCTTCCAATCTGACCTTTGAAAGCTTCATCTATTACCCGTTGGTAAGTTGCTCCAGCATTTTTTTAAACCAAATGGCATCTTTGTATAGCAATATATGCCTTGACTTGTGTGGAAAGCAGTCTTATCCTCATTTTCCGCTGCCATCTGTATTTGATGGTATCCTTTGTACGCATCTAGGAAACATTTGTAAAGGAAGCCAGCTAACGATTCAACTTTCCAGTCGATTTCTGGCAGTGGATAATTGTCCTTAGGGCAAGCTTTATTAATATCCATGAAGTCAACACACATACGCCAAGACCCATCAGGCTTTTTTACCAACACTGGGTTTGCTACCCACGTTTGATACCTTACTTCTCGCAAGATGTTTGCTTTGAACAACTTGTCGACTTCTACTTTCAACCATTCGCTTCTTTCAGGAGCCATGCCGTGTTTATTTTGTCGTACTGGTGTCAGACTAGGATTTGTGTTAAGCTTGTGCTCAGCAATTTCCCTTGGTACACCCGTCATGTCTGCTTCTTTCCAAGCATATACGTCTGTATTAGAAGCTAATATATTGCGAAGCTTAAACTTCGTCTCATCAGACAATCCTCCGCCAATTTTAATTTTCTGCTCTGGATGCCGTGGGTTTGCAATGATCATGCAGCTTCTAAGTTGCTCTGCCTCACTCGGCTGCTTCTCTGCATGTTCCACGGCCGCAACGCTTGCATCTTGCTTTTCTGACCTGATCGTTGCAATTCCCAATGGTGTTGGGAATTTGATAAGGCCATGTACCATGGATGGGATAGCTGCTAATTTTTGCAAAGTCGTGCGACCCAAAAGCGCATTATACTTTGAGTAGGACCTTACGATGGTAAATTCTACTGTCGTACTTATCACTATTTCCTTATTATCATCGTCCACCAGCTCCAACTCTAATTCAATGATCCCGATTGGCCATGCGGACTCACCAGAAAATCCTGATAACGCAGTGTTAGGAGCCACTAGCTTGGCTCGCACAGGCGCATTCGAGGGTTCCTGTGCTATGGCTGAGAATGTGATGGGAGTATTTTCCCATTCCTCAGATACCTCTAACTTGCACCTCTGATTTATCCGTCTGCTGTTTACCATGTTTATGGTTTTATCCATTTCCTTTCCCTCATTCTTCTTTTGCCACAGATATTCTTTTTCTCCCTTTGGCTTGTCAGCTTGTGCTCTTGTGCTTTTCTTCAAGTGTTTCAATCTTCCTTTTTTGAGTTCAGCAATAACTCTTTCAATTACGTGCCGACATTCATTGGTCTCATGACCGTAATCATCGTGAAAATCACAAAATTTGCTTCTGTCTCTGTTTCCATAATACTTTGACAAAGGCACTGGGGGGTCGAAGCTTTTGCATACTGCCTCTGTAGCCAAAATTTCTTTTGATGTTTTGGTGAGGTCTTTTATTAACACAACATTTTCAGCATGGCTGCTTTTGAACCTCTAGCTTCCTCCCCCTTTATTGTTGTTGAACTTGCGATACTTATCATTATGATAGGTACCACCCCTAGGTTGGCCATTACCACCATAACGTTTACTCGGCTCCGAACCTCTTCCCTGCACTCGATAATAATCATCATCGATGTCTATGTTTGAAGAGGTATTTTCGCAATTATGCTTTATATCTTCTTGTGCCCGCATGTAGTCATGCGTTTCTTTTACGGCTTCCGCGAAAGTTTCGGGAACTCTTCTTCGTAACCGTTGCCACAAAGACAGGTGTCTTTCAGTATCTATACAATGAATAAAGCCGAATACCTTATGGCTTTCTGGCAAGTTTTGTATCTTAGCCACCTCTTTAGTATATCTGTCTATTATTTCTCCCAAGCTCTCTTTCGATTTCTGCTTAATGTCGTGACATTCGACATGTGTTCTTTTGCGTGCGCGCAAATTGTGAAAGTTCAATAAAAACCTTGAGTGCAAATCCGCAAAACCTGTAATGCTTTGGGCTGGCAAATTATTGAACCATTTCCTTGCCACTCCTTGCAACACTATTGGTAGCATATGGCATGCTACTGCATCACCCCAACTGTGTGTTCTTGCGGTTGCTTCACATTTTTGTAAAAGTCATCCGGATCTGATAACCCATCATAACTTTCGAGTGTTAGAGGCAACACCGGTGTGACTGTGAAGGGATGATTGGTGATGTGCGGCACAAACTTTTTTGTTGTAGGTGCTAGCTCAAGACTTTGCTTAGCTTTTTGCCCTTGCATCACTGCGAACCAATTGCTCATAAACTCTTGTACCCGAGCTGGTTCATTAAAAGCGGGTGCCAAGTGTGGTGGCGCGACTTGCTGTAATTGAGATATGAAGCTATTTGACTGGGTTGCGACATAGTGCGTTCCGCTATATTGATTGCTTGCAACAGTATGGACTGATTGCGGAGACGCACGTGCCGTTGACCTTTGTTGTGGTGTCAGCATGATGTATGAACCATATGGATTTCTCAGACCCATCTTCCTAATTCTTTCCTGGGCTTTCTCGGTAGTAACCCTTTCAATCGGTGTTTTGGGTTCAACCGAGGTGATAATTGGTATTGTACCCACACAGGTAGTTTTAACTTTAAAGCCTGGTGGAACCGTTTCGCTTGGAGAACCAAAGCTCAGGATTTTTGGTGACAGATCCTCGAATGGTTTAAAGCCAGTTCCTGTTTCCAGTAAACTTCCATCGGGAGTGTGCCACCATCCCTTAGATGACTCATTCAGGATAGTTTCTGATGTAACCGGCCCTTTTCCAACACTTGGTGTTGATGGAGGCTTTGATGTGCCTTTGGTTGGTGCTGGTGGCGTCGACGGTGTGTTCGTAACAGTCGCCGTAGGTGTTTGAAACCCTGGACTTCCTGGAGAGTCTAATTGCCCTTGATTCTTTGCACTCTTACTTCCTCCACCCATTCTTGCTGTCAATAAAGAAAAACCTGAAAGTGACCGATTAGTTAAACAAAAAAGTTTTATGGAAAAAAGGTACGAAATCATATACAACATAAATTCCAATCTTCTTTGTTTCATATAACCGATCCCACGGATGGCGCCAAATGATCAAGCATATTTTCACGGGGTCAAGGTGAACCTACACTTGAGTGCATAAAAGGGGTTTAAGGACTAACAATATTCGAACCTCTGATGCTTAGTCGTGAATAACCCACATCGGTATCATTTTGATTCCGACAGGGTGGCCGATTTGAGAGTCCACCAACAACCTAGCATACGAGGTTAAGTAGCCTAAAGACATGAAGGTTTTATAGTTCAATACATACCTGAAAGTCTTTAGAGATCGTAAGAAGCTTTTTTCATACGATAGAGATTTGTATGTTGTAGTTTACGTATGAGTAAACAAGTGAATATCTATGTTTTTAGGGTTTATGAGCTATATATTTATAGGCTCACGAATTAAGGTTTCGGTAGAATCTTTTCCCTAATTAAATGCAATCTCATCCTTAACTAACTTTCATTATTTAAGGAAGAGAATCCGACTTGATAATACCGTACACTCTTCTAGAATGTACCGTACCCCTGTGCAAGTATACGAAACTCGCACCAGATGGTATAGGCGCATAGCATGCGGCTATACCCGTAACGTATGCCTTTGTGTGTGATTAAATGCTTTGGATGTGCATCCGCACAACCTTGCGGATATGCGTATCATTAGTAATAAAAATCCAAGGGATATGGCTGCTTTACTATTCTAAATGTGAATGCAATTCATTTGCACGTTTCAATTCATAGAATATCAATTATCAATTATTATTATATTAATTATAGTACTGTTTTTGTTTTGGCATATAATATGATTGCATATATTAAGGGGAACATATCCGTGAATTTTGTAATCAATATGATTGAAAAGATTAAATCACTGTGCATGTTTGTTATTAGTCTCCTTCAAATGAAAACTTAATCTATATATAGCAGAGATAGATTGATAGTAACAAAAGCAAACACCAAACAACTTCTTAACTTCCGCCACTATACTTTGAACTTTCTTATTGCTTATTACTTCGGTTAGAACCCACAATCACCACCTTGGAACCACCACAACCCACCTACAAACACTCAATAACTCTCGTATTATTTATATATATACAATAAACATGCATACAAGATATAGAAAGGATATATGCTCGATCACCTCTTCCATTCTCGAACCAACAAACCGGCCACCATCTTCAACCATCACTACCGTCACTCGCCACCAAACACCATCGGCCCTCACCACCATCCCACTGGAAATTTAATCACCTTCTTTATATATATACATCACATACACACACTAAGAAACCCTAAACCAAACCTCTATTGTGCCATCGAAAACTGATAAATACACCACCACCTATACGGTTCATGGCCATCCAAATCACAACCACTAGTCTACCATTTACCACCATGATAACCACTATCTCCACCGTATATACATTGTGTTTCTTTCTTCTGTTTTCTGATTCAGTTATCATCACAATCCCATCTATTACCTTCGACTACTGCAGCTACGTACGATCAAGAACAATCACCAACTTGTCACAATTACTGCTGCTCGTTTGCTTTGCTACTAGGTCTGCTTTCTATTACAAACTAAACCCAATAACACCCACAAAAACCAACCCAACTGTTATATATTCGAACCTTCCGCTGTTATCACTTGTTTCTGTTAAACCTCGCCAACCACCACCATCTCAACCTATTAAAATCTCTGTGCTACTTCTATGTCTTTCTGTTTTACTGCTGCAGTTCAAAAATCATCAATATTACTGCTGCTATTACACTCGTCTCTTATCCTACTACAGCCGTGTTTATTTTTTTTTCTTTCTTTTTCGCTGTTATCCACCAAGTAAAGTAAATGAATGATTGATAACTGCTTTACAAAGAAAAGAGGAGGGAGTCATGATGGAAACATGATCTGGAATATTAAAACCCACGAACAGTTTCTTTATTTAAAATCAATCGATGCACAAATATTCTTGGGCATGTTAATTGGACTGTGTAATCTATTGGGCCGCCATGATAATTTAACTTGGGCCAAATAATTGATAGATGAGCTGCCGTATTCCTGTTTTTCTATTGGGCCAAATGATTGAGGTTAATCACGTTTATGTATCAAGGATGATGCCTAGATGATCGATAATGATGATGTAGATGGTTAGGTTCATGAGGTTGGTAATAATAAAGATGATGATTATGATCAAGATGATGATGATGTTCATACGATGGTGATGAGTATGATGATGATGTGATATGATAACGATGATAATTAGATAATGAATAAGATTATGATATTGATACGTAATAATCGTATGATATATTCATGATGATGATTAAAATTAGATAAAGTATGATGGTTATGATGAAATGGATCGAAGTTATTGATGATGATGTTAATTATAGAGGATAATAATATGGAAGAAGTTAAATGGGTTTTAAAAATGGAAACAGACAAATAATTGGTTAAACAGATTTGAGTTAGGATTTAGAACAGAAAATAAGAAGTAGAGCAATGGTTAAGGGTGTGTTTTCATGGAACGAGAGGTCTCGGGTTCGAGCCCGGATTGTAACATATTTGTTATCTTTTTAAGGTATTATTAGTATTTCTATCATTATTATTATTATTATCATTAAATATTAGTAGTATTATTATTATAAAATTATTATCATTAGTAGTAAATTATTATTATAGTTATTATTATTATCAGTATTATTATTACTACTACTACTAAAAGTATCATTATTTTTAAATTTATCATTTTTATTAAAATTAGTATTATTTTTTTCTTCATAATAATAATTATTAGTATTATTAATATATTAAATAAAGTTGTTAATGACATAAAACATAACTATATTAATATTTTTGTAATAAATATGAATTATCTATTTAAAGTATATAAAAATAAATATATCTAATTAAGTTATTAATGAAACATATAATATATTAAAATAACAATTATATCACTAATAATATGTAAATCTGTTTTGATTACAATTATATGTGTTAATATATATATATATATATATATATATATATATATATATATATATATATATATATATATAACTGATATAGGTTCGTGAATTCGAGGCCAACCATGCATTGTTCAGTATCGTCGTATGCATATTTTTACTACAAAATATCGTATCGTGAGTTTCATTTATTCCCTTTTTAATTGCTTTTGCAATATATATTTTTAGGCTGAGAATACATGCGCGGCTTTTATGTTTGACAAAATAGACATAAGTACTTAAAATATATTCTACGTTGAGTTGTACCATCTTGCATATCTTCCCTAATAGCTTGGTAACTAATATTTACATGTTGTAAGAACATGTAAGTGCGAATCCTATTGATAGATCTATTGGGTTTGACCTCCCCAACCGGGCTAGTTGCTCTAGTATCGTAAACGGTTGCATAGTACTTCGTTTTTACTACACTTGGTACAGTGTAGGGAGATTTCATAATAAAGGGAATATGCCACATTAATTATTAAGTATGGTTACCGAAGCGCTCAACAACGTATAGAATACTTTATACACTTGCGAGTGTACATATATTTATAAACGGAAATCTTGTGGTCTATTAAAATATTGAAATGATTATTATGATAAACCTATGAACTCACCAACCTTTTGGTTGACAGTTTTAAGAACGTTTATTCTCATGTATGAAAGAAATCTTCCGTTGTGCATTTGCTCATTTAAAGATATTACATGGAGTTGTACATGGCATATTTAGGTCGGTACCTCGCGATGGGACCAGATGTTGAAGACTTCATCCAGGAGGATTAGGACGGGTCGTTACATCGGGTGTGTTCTAATTCAAAGAGGCAAAGTCATCGCTTATGCCTCTAGACAATTGAAGGAACACGAAATGAGATACCCGACTCATGATCTTGAATTGGCGGCGGTGGTTCATGCGTTGAAAATTTGGATCATAAAAGTTTATTCGGATCATAAAAGTTTGAAACATCTTTTCGATCAACGAGATTTGAATTATAGTCAATGTAGATGGATGGATGTGGTAAAAGATTATGATTGTGAAATACTTTATCATCCGGGTAAGGCGGATGTGGTCGTGGATGCGTTGAGTCGAAAGAGTCAACATCTGGCGATACGAGTAGGATCGTTACGTTTGATTATTACTAACGATTTTCTTGTGAAGCTTGGTGAGATTCAAATTGAAGCTTTTGTTAACAACAAGCATGAAGAACGAATCGTGGGGCAAACGAAGTCTATTACGTTAGGCCCGCATGGTTTGTTGTCCTTTCAAGGACGGGTGTGGGTGCCTAAAATGGGTGATCACCGACGAGTGCTACTTTATGAAGCACATAAGTCAAGGTATTCCATTCACCCGGGTGCGACGAAAATGTATCTTGATTTGAAGAAAGAGTATTGGTTGCCGGGCATGAAACGTGATGTTGTTAAATATGTTGAGCAATACGTCACGTGTTTGCAAGTTAAAGTCGAACACCAAAAGCCGTATTGTATGTTACAACCGCTAGAAATTCTGAAATGGAAATGGGAGCACATTACCATGGATTTCATTACAAAGTTACCAAAGACGGCGAGAACTTAATTTGATACGATTTGGGTGATAGTTGATCGTTTGACGAAGAGTGCATTGTTTCTTCCCGTTCGGGAAGCGATATCATCGGAGACTTTGTCTAAGTTGTTTATTAAGGAGGTGAAATCGAGACACGGGGTTCCTATATCTATTATCTCGGATCGGGATACTCGTTTCACATCTCGGTTTTGGAATAAGTTTCATGAAGATATGGGTACACAATTGAGAATGAGCACGGCGTACCATCCTCATACGGACGGTCAAACTGAACGTACGAACCAAACATTGGAGGATATGTTATGGGCGTGTATTATCGATTTTGGTGGTAGTTGGGATGAGTACTTGCCTTTGGTGGAATTCTCGTACAATAATAGTTATCATACTAGTATCGGGATGCCACCTTATGAGATGATTTTTGGGCGAAGGTGTCGAACTCCAATTTGTTGGGGTGAAGTGGGACAAAGGGAAATCGAGAGTACCGATTTAGTTTTAGAGATGAATAGTAAGATTGACATGATTCGGACTCATTTGAAAGCGGCTCAAGATAGACAAAAGTCATATGCCGACAAATGTAGGCGACCGATTGAGTTCCAAGAAGGTGACATGGTGAAGCTTAAGGTTTCGCTAGGGAAGGGTATTATTCGGTTTCGAAAGCGGGGAAAGTTAGCTCCTCGATTTATTGGCCCTTTTAAGATCTTGGACCGTGTTGGTGTGGTCGCGTATAGACTAGAGTTACCCGAAGAGCTTGCGGGGATTCATAACACATTTCATGTTTCCCACCTCCATAAGTGTCTTGCAGATGACACGGCGTGGGTATCGTTGGACGAGATTTCCTTGAACAATAAGTTAGAGTATGTCGAGGAACCAATAGCCATTCTTGATGAAAAAGTGAAAATGTTGAGAAATAAAGCGGTGAGAACTTTTAAAGTTCAATGGCGTTGTAGTAAGGGTTCCGAGTTTACTTGGGAATCAGAGGAGTTTGTTTTGGTATATCTTCCTGCTTGTCATGCGGCTTGGATTGCGATGATGCAATCCAGTTCAAGTGCGGGAGAGTTGTAAGATCCTGTTTTCCAGTAGTATGGGACGCCATCGAAATTGGTGGGATGCCGTCCTCATTTCTGAAGGCCGTCCATATGAACTGGCGGGCCAACTGTCCTATTTTAGATCTTTTAAAGGGGTATCTTGGTAATTTCATATGGGGGACGACATAAAGGCCCCAAGACCAGTTGGTGGGTGTCATTACAACACTTTCATCAACCTTATCCTTTTCCACTTCAAGTTAGAGAGAGAGTGAGAGATTTCTTATGTGAGAAAGCTCAAATCGAGGAGGAAGAAGGTTGATTCGGGTTAAAGCGCGTGTTTTAAAGTTGTTCATCTAGTCCCTAGCTACATTTTGATCGTAGTGGTAATTCTTAACCTTGATTTCCTTATTTTAAATTGTTTAAGGGTTAGGGTTTGGGTTAGTGATGAACATAAAAACCCATTTGTTAGTAATTTTAGGGATTTGGGTAAGATTGTGTCATGAAGACTCAGGGATGACTAACCTAGGGTTTTAATGTGCTGTATGATGTTTATGGGTCTTAAATGGTTAACAATCACTAGCACACTTAGAGGTTAAGGTGAATGGATGTGTTAATCTTGAAATGGGTCAAATGAGTTTTTGGTGACCTAAGTTGTTAATTGAGTATGATAATGCCCTAAAAATGTGATTATATGGGTATTAAGACCTAAATTGGCTAGCATTAGCGTTTTGGCGAAGTTGACCCAATATTAGGGTTAAGTGTGCAAATGGGTCACAATTGTACCAAGGGTCAAAATGACGCTAGGATGGTGAGTGAGTTGGTTGACCAACTTGTTTGTGACACTCATTATATGCATAATGTAATAAGTACATTACATTGAAGGTTACAAGCTTGATTTATCCTTCACCAAAGACATTGAGGTGAGTGGAATAATTATATATGTATGTATATGAATTATTTACTTGTGGGGTATGAGGTTTAAGTTCGATGTTGACGATACCATATCTTAGGGTATATTGTTTTTCGGATGAGGGTTTAAAGTTCAGTGTTGACGATACCTCATGTATGGAGTTAAAGTTCGATGTTGACGATGCCATACCACTATTGTAGTGATTTGAAGAGGGGTTAAAGTTCGATGTTGATGATACCTCATATGTGGGTTTTAAGTTCGATGTTGGTGATACCACATTATTTGGGACGGATGGGGTTTAAGTTCGATGTTGACGATACCATTCGTAGGGCTAGCCTTGGAATTTGAATACTAATGGATGTTGTGAACATCATTGTTTGTGTATTGTGGTGTAGCATATTATATTGCTTGTGTTATATGCTATTGTTATACTAGCTTGTGTTATCGGAGACTTGGCGTTATACTTTATGATGGTATGCTAATTATATTGCTAGTATGTATGCGGAATTGGTGTAAGTGATTTCAAGTAAGTAAGTGATATATGTATATGTATAATTATTGCATTCACTAAGCGTTTTGCTTACCCTCTCGTTGTTTACCTTTTTAGGCTCGGGCTTGGATAAAGGCAAAGGTATCCGGTTAGATTAGTGGCCTCCCGTTTGTTTTGGTTAGGGGACGCTTTTGGGGGTTTATAGCTTTTGATGTTCGATCAAGATTTGGATAGTTTAATCCCAAACACCATGCTCTAGGTGTCGTTTGGAAGTTAAACTCTTATGGTCGAAACTTGTATTTTGAACGAAATTCGTATGACGGGCCGTTGTGGGCCCGGTGTTGTAAAACTTGTTTTAATCGTGGAAATCTCTTAGTTTTACATATTATTATATATTGTGAAAGTGGTTTCGTTTAAAAGTTTCGGGAAGCGGTTTTTTCGCTCACGTAAGTTGGACCCGGGGAACAGAAATCTGTAGTTCATTTGGACGCTGTCTAGATCCTCTGGATGCCATCCTGGCCTTCAATACTGGACGCCGTCCAGATAACTGGACGCCGTCCAGATGTACGGCATCAGAATTTTTTTTAAGGCGTGTTTTCGGTATAACGAGGTTTGGGTCGTTACACTTGTCAATGTGAATTCGAACTCACAAGATTCACTACCCCAAGGGTGGTAACCCAAAACGCATAGACATGCCACGTGGACCCTAGACTCACGGGGTCCATCATCCCACACTTACATAAAGTGAACCCGAACGTACAAGGATCACTCTAACCCACCCGCACCCATCCTATGCATACATACGCATATAAATTATTTACACTCACCTTGCCGCCTTGATGAATGTAAACCAAATAATCCGCAACTCGTCAATGGAAAGTACCTATTCCATTTATCACATAACAAACAACACAATTAGGGTGGATTACAAACCAACCTAAATTGACAATTAGTACAATTTTGACCCAATTGCACTTCCAAGCACAACTCATGTCAAAAAGTAACCAATAATCACTTAACACTAGTGAAAATGGTCCTATAACGTCAATTAAACCAAAACACAAGTGTTAGACACTCGTCTTCCCTAAATCAACTCACAAACCCTAATTTTGACTCATTTGAAAATTAAGCTTCTAAAACACCCATTTGGATTCCAACACCAACATAATCACTAATCCTAGTGATTATACCCAAATTACAAGCCCTAGCATGAACAATTAGTCTTCCAAACCAAAACTCACCAATAAGGGTCAACAATACCCACAACTAGCTTCAAACACCTATTTGTGAGCTAGATGGGTTTTCTCAAGAACATACAAGTTCAAACCCTAACTTGAAAATCAAATCTACAAATTAAATTTAGAGTTAGAACTTACAACCACTACCAAAATGTAGCCAAGAACGAGATGAACAACTTTAACACTTGGACTTTGTCGAAATTCCAACTCGTTCTTCCTCAAACCAAGATTTATCTCTCTAAGTTCAACTTCTATCTCTCTCTAAGTGGAAGTGTGTGAAAATGGTGAAATGAGGATAAGGATGAGCAATGAATCAGTTTTGTGGCTTAAAATCCGACACCTAAGTGTAAAGACGCAAATGCCCCTCATCAACACACCAAATTACCCATCCACGCTGCCAGCTAGTTATGTGTGATGACCCGGGAATTTCTGACCAAATTTTAAAATTAATCTTTATATATTTCCAACACGATAAGCAAAGTCTGTAATGTTAAAGTCTCAAAAACTTAGAACTATGTTCATATATACATTTGACCTTTGAACTATTTATATGGATACATTTAACCTTTGACTATTCCCGACGATTCACGAACCATTAATTGTAAATGGATATGTGTGTAAGGATATATAAATAATAATTTGAAATACAATTTGAAGTATTATATTATGTTGTTATTAAAATAAAAATATATGTATATATATGTATGTATAATAAATTAAAATAATAAAATATAATAGATCATTAAGATTAAGTATGTAAAATAATAATACAAGATAATAAATTGATTATAAAAATAAAGCTATATTTAAATGTGTATGAATTCTATAAATAATTATTATGATATATCTATAAGGTATAAATATTATATGTTATTATTTGATACATAAATAAATAATATGTAATATTAATATATTAAACTTAGTTACAAGTGATAATATAGGTTGTTATTATTGATACTTTCATTAGTATTATTAACCTTAATATTAATAATAATATAAGTATATTGATATTATTATTCTTAATATATATAACAATGAAAGGTGATTTATTTTATTATTATTAGTGTATCATTATATTTTTTTTATCATGATTAATAATTATATTATAATTATTATTAATATCATTATTAAATATTAATTGTATTAATTTATTATCTTTATTTCAAATTAATATTATTATTACTTTGGTCATTAGTATTAATACTATTATTAATTATTAATACTCTTATTATTGTTATTAGTATTTTTATTAATATAATTATATTTAATAATGCTAAATATCATATTATAGAGTAAAACAATTTCTGTTACAAATCATTATCTGCTTTTTTAAATTATCTGCTGGATTGAAATCAATTACAGTAAATTAGTACGATTCTGTTTCAGGTCATTATCTGCTTTCCAGTATTTTTATTTATTTATTTATTTGCTTCTGATTTCTTTAATACCCACTGTCGACTCATTCCTCACTACAAAACAATCGATCGTCCTTTGTTTACTATCTCAATCTTTCAGAAACAAACAGTAAATCAATCACTATAATTCATCTAGTGCAATGAGAGAAGGAAAACATAAACTGATGAAGAAACAGACTCGATACTCTGTGTACATATCCTTTTAACCATAATTCGAATTCGAAACCAATTTCAAAGAGTATTAATGCAGAATCGTTAGGAATGTTTTACTCGATATTTCTTCAAAACCTCAACTTTCAATTCATTAAAACAAGTGAGAATTTTGAGGTCAAAGTTTGCAAATAAAAAAGTCAATGAATTTGTTCATGGGAAATTTGAGTTCATTTTTACATCTCAAGTTAAATTAACGTTCCTGATAGTTTCTAATAATGAATTGAAATCTTTTTCATGATGTAATCGTGGTCTCTTACGGCCTCTGTATTCAAAATTGATATTGTGTTTCAAAACAGGTTCGAACGTTTTTATTTATTTATTTTCTGCTGCTGCTCAAATTCTTTCTATTCTGTTTTGATTAAACCGATTCATTCGTTACCAATTATTTCCATTGGAGAACCAAAGTTAGTTAGTTAAATTGTGGTTATTATTGAATTTTGATTTTTGGTCGATGATGTTCTGATGAAGAAGAATGAGGATACAATAATACGGGTTAATTAGAAATGTGTTTGGTATAATTTTGGATAAAGGGCAACAGCCCAGCTGGTGTGAGGTATTATCGGGTTTCGAGAGGTCGGGGGTTCGAGTCCCTGGGAGTGCAGTATTTTTTTTAGCCAATTTTTCTTGAAAGGTAGTTACCTTTTCTTTATATTATTATCATTATTTGACTTTTATTATTATTAGAAATAGATTTATCATGATGATTATTATTTTCTTATTTATTAATATTATTATTATTATTATTATTATTATTATTATTATTATTATTATTATTATTATTATTATTATTATTATTATTATTATTATTATTATTATTATTATTATGATCAACATTAGTAATATTATTAAGACTATTATCAATATATTCACTGATATTAGAACTTTTAGTTATAACTAATATTATTTTCAGTATTATTATTATTATTAGTATTATTACTAATATTATCATTAAAATTATTACTACTATCAAAATTTTCATTAATAATTGATATTGTTAGTAAAAGTATCATTATTAGTAGAGAATATCTATTGTCATTTTTAAAAATCCATCAATCTTAACATTATTATTATTATTAATTAACATTTTTACTATTATCACTATTACTGTTAACCAAGTGACTAATGATATTATCAAAAATTATTATTTTCAACATCATTATTAAATCTAATTAAAAGTACTATTATCATTAATTTAATATGATTATGATTACTATTTTTATCAAGCAAAATGATATATATATATATATATATATATATATATATATATATATATATATATATATATATATATATATATATATATATATATATCTATATATATATATATATATTACAATAGTTAATATTTTTTTAAATGAATATAAGTTACTAATATAAAAAGTATATCATTAATAATAATATATAATTGTTCGATTACAATTATATGTTTTGATATATATATGAATAATATAAGTTCGTGAATCGAAGGCCAACCCTGCATTGTTCAATTGTTTAATGTCATTATATGTATTTTTACTACAAAATACATTAGGTGAGTTTCATTTGCTTCTTTTTTAAATGCTTTTGCAATATATATATTTTTGGGACTGAGAATACATGCGCTGCTTTTATAAATGTTTTTCGAAATAGACACAAGTAATTGAAACTACATTATATGGTTGAATTATCGAAATCGAATATGCCCCTTTTTATTAAGTCTGGTAATCTAAGAATTAGGGAACAGACACCTTAATTGACGCGAACTCTAAAGATAGATCTATCGGGCCCAACAAGCCCCATCCAAAGTACCGGATGCTTTAGTACTTCGAAATTAATATCATGTCCGAAGGAGGATCCCGGAATGATGGGGATATTCTTATATGCATATTGTGAATGTCGGTTACCAGGTGTTCAATCCATATGAATGATATTTTTGTCTCTATGCATGGGACGTGTGTTTAAGAGAAATGAAAATATGAAATCTTGTGGTCTATTAAAATGATGGAAATGATTATTTATGTTAAACTAATGAACTCACCAACCTTTTGGTTGACACTTTAAAGCATGTTTATTCTCAGGTATGAAAGAAATCTTTCGCTGTGCATTTTGCTCATCTTAGAGATATTACTTGGAGTCATTTATGACATATTTCAAAAGACCTTGCAATCGAGTCGTTGCGTTCATCAAGATTATTATTAAATCAATTATAGTTAGATATATTATGAAATGGTATGCCTGCCGTTAACTTTAGATGTAATGATAGATTGTCTTTTTCAAAAACGAATGCAATGTTTGTAAAATGTATCATATAGAGGTCAAGTACCTCGCGATGTAATCAACTATTGTGAATCGTTTATAATCAATACGGACTTCGTCCGGATAGATTAGGACGGGTCCTTTCAGTTGGTATCATAGCGGTGGTCTTAGCGAACCAGGTCTTGCATTAGTGTGTCTAACTGATAGTCGTTAGGATGCATTAGAAAGTCTGGACTTCGACCGTGTCTGCATGTCAAAAGTTTTACTTATCATTTTTTGTCGGAAATCATCTGTTATCATCCTTAGGAAATCACCTGCTTATCATTCCTAGTCTAGACACATCTTACTGCATTGATTGCATGAATAGTGTATAGACAAAAATTCATATCTTAGCGTATCTGACAATTCATATCTTAGCATATCTGTCACTGTAGACCTTGCCTGATATCTCTCGTAAATTTCTCCTTAATTTAAGGGATCCTGGTACTATACATATCTATGCAAATTATGCATTGAGAATACCATCCAACTATCAATTGCTGTCACTAAACTCTTCATACCAAAAATCTTTCCTGAGATCGCGTAAGATGGCCTCTACGAACCGACCAAGTTCCTCTGACTCCGAAGACAGCGTGACAGGAGCACACCAACCAATCAACTACCGTGATTACTGGAGAAAATGGGGGTGGGTTCGTGACATACTCACCCTATGGAGAAGGGAAGAAGGTACTCCATATCATGAATCGAATCTACCACCTAACCTTGGAGTACTTGAATCGCTCACCGGAGAACCCGTTCGCAACACCGTTTATACCCTATTTGCAAGAATTTTTCGTCTTGAAGCTACCATTAACGGAACTAGAAAAAATATCCGACCTCTACCTCACACTGATAATCAACCAGGATTAGTAGAAGAAGTTAGAGAACTCCGAGCTCGAGTATTAACTTTAGAAAGCACGGTATACAATTTGCAAGCACCAGCAGTATCACCAACACCAGTAACATCACCAACCTCAGCACCAATGCCACCAGTACCACCAACAACCCAAGTTTCAACAATCCATGCCTCAACATCTCATCCTGTACCTCGAGTATAATCATCGTTCTGCGAATTGTTCTACCACATTTATCTTCGTTCGACATGGCGATTATGTAATCTCTAATGTTTTAGAGATTATATATTCTTGTTCTAACGGTAAATCGAACGAGTTTAATATCATATTAACTCATTAAATCCATGATTACATCTGAAGAAAATATATATATATATGTTTTCATAAAGATTGTAACTAAAAATTCTTTTGTACTAATTGTTAATGGTGAAAATATTTTAACGGGTAGGTAATACCCTAGAAATATTTAGATTTCACATTAATAAGTACACTGTACATTCTTCGAATCTGATTCAACAGTCATTCACTATCCTACTTACATCCACAGATATACATATCCGTTCACTGCAGAATAACCATTTCCATTCAATTTCATATTTGGATTTTGATTTATCATAATCCAACAAGTGGCATAATGAAGAAAACATTGGACAAAATAAAAATTGGTTAGAAACAAACAAATTAACTATGAGAAATTTTGTTAAGAATCCATGCTAATTGTTTCCAGCTAACTGTTTCTAGCTAACTGATTACATTTTATTTATCGCAGTTTATTTATCGCAATTTAATTATCACAATTTTATTTATCGTCATTTAATTTCTGTTATTTACTTTACGCACTTTATTTTTCGTCATTTAAATTCTGTTATTTATTTTACGCACTTTAAATGTCGGGACACGTATACAAGGTTTTGACATATCATATCGACCCATCTATATATATTATTTGGAATAACCATAGACACTCTATATGCAGTAATGCGGGAGTTAGCTATACAGGGTTGAGGTTGATTCTACAATAATATATATAGTTTGAGTTGTGATCGAGTCTGAGACATGTACAAGGGTCACGATACGTATTAATTAATTCGAATATTATATAGTAAACTATATATGAATTATTATGTGTACACTGCTAACAGTGGACCATCAACTGAGGACTATCAACATTGGACAATTAAAATAAATTAAAATATTGATTATAATATATGAAACTAAATAATTCTTCAAGTTTGCCACTTGATTTCATCTTAAATGCCATTTGTATCTTGACAATTCTAATCTACGTTCAAACCTTTCATAATTCTTGAAAACACCTCAATTGAGAGGATGAACCAACCGCACTTCATCTATGGAAGAAAAGATTGATACATATAGTTATGCCTCCGAAAATACTCGGAACCTGAATAAACGTTTAACACGTATCTGTGCTAACTCCTTTGGCATTGTTATTACCGAAAATAACATTGCTATTCCTTTTCAAATTAGCCAAATTTGTCACAGCTTCAACAAATCAATTTCGAATTTTCATTCGAGTAAACTCTACTATAACTTTGATATATAAGTTTACCTTTCGTCATCGTTACCGGAGAACCATTTATATTCCACCACATTAGCGGTAAACTTACCAGCAACTTCATTGATCTTTGACTTTCCGAAAAATCATTATTTTTCTTTGAAACTCTATCATGTACTCATCTACATCTTGTAACAATAATTGCCATACCAATTATCGGGAATCAGCAATCGGTACCTTGAAAACTCACAGCATATCTACATCAACCGTTATATGTATAAAATTTATCTCTTAGGATTATGATCTATCATTCTGAAATTATGAAAAGCACTCAGTCTACAAAGCAATACTCTGAATGTTGAAAAATTTGAATGAAGCAGCAGAAACCGTAGACAACCGTAAACGACCTTAATCATCGGAAGTGATGATAAAGAATATTATGATGGAAAAGTTCAGAAAAGTTAGAATTGGAAAATGGATTGAGCTAACCACGAAGGAGACCAAGGACAAATACAAGGACCAAACTCTGTATTTAAAGAATCCGATGATTCTGTTTCTGATAAAATCTTTAGCGAATACCTTGCTTCCGAATCTAAACCCTTACGGATAAACCTTCTTCATCATCCATCGATATTAGAAATTCCAAGATATCATCGTATCTTTCATTATAAATATTCTCCATATTTCAGAAGATATTTTCATAACTGTTCTTATCTGAAATCATTAATCTCATCGTGCTATCAGTGTTACATCATATAGAAACTGTTAGTTTCTATATTCTGTAAACTTTCGAGCTTAAAATATGAATGTTATTAAAGTAATGTTGGGAACTGATGCATGAGTTAGTATAATATAATGACACTTGATCAACGTGATTATATTACGGTAAGTCATGTTGAGTTTCTAAATGGAACATGATGATTCACAGATTATAATGTCATCATGTGCCATGTTACATAACTCTTTTATTCTGCTTAATTTTTGGACATATCAAGAAAGTATATTCTTGATAGTTCTATTATCAGTGACTCTGGTAATTTGACAAATCGTATCGTGCTATTACGTACTATCTTGTTTAGAACTTTAAGTTCATTCAAAACTTCATATTTACGAATTCTGGACCATTATTCGCTTAACTTGAAGTCGGGAAGAGAAAACAAAAGCATAGAGATCCAAAATATAAGAAAAAAAATATAAAGCCCAATAACAACACGGAGGTTACAAACCATGGATATTAATACGAATCACAATATAAAGACACGGTATAATTAAGAATAGTATCACCCCAAGGTAATAGTAGAAGTAAACGGATTCTTCTGGTGGAAGATTGAAAAGAAGGATGACAGAAATGATAATTAGAAAAATATCAAGGATTAGAACTGGATTAAGCATTTTTACAATCTTTTGGATGTATGAACTAAGAAAGAAAGTATAGGAATGGTGAGAATAATGGAACGGAAGAGCTTAATTTATAATGAAAATATCAGACAGAGTAATCGAGGCAGATCACTGTATTTAATTATAGAGATCTTAATTTCCTTACTCGCCGAAGAATCAAATCTTTTAGATTTCGAAGATTTTCTTTAAATCCCTTGAATTTCGGAATTCAACCCTGACTCTGTCAAAAGTTTAGATGAATCTTTACTTTCCTATTTCACTCTTTGGTGATAGCTTCATTCGTACTCTTCGAATAATCGAATTATTTTTATCCATATTACTCAATGATGATAAAACTCAAGTTATCAACTCATATTCATCATGAAAACATTTTTATTATTAGCCATGACCACCTCACTCAAATTTCGGGACGAAATTTCTTTAACGGGTAGGTACTGTGATGACCCGGGAATTTCCGACCAAATTTTAAAATTAATCTTTATATATTTCCAACACGATAAGCAAAGTCTGTAATGTTAAAGTCTCAAAACCTTATAACTATGTTCATATATACATTTGACCTTTGAACTATTTATATGGATACATTTTAACCTTTGACTATTCACGACGATTCACGAACCATTAATTATAAATGGATATGTGTGTATGGATATATAAATAATAATTTGAAATACAATTTGAAGTATTATATTATGTTGTTATTAAAATAAAAATATATGTATATATATGTATGTATAATAAATTAAAATAATAAAATATAATAGATCATTAAGATTAAGTATGTAAAATAATAATACAAGATAATAAATTGATTATAAAAATAAAGCTATATTTAAATGTGTATGAATTCTATAAATAATTATTATGATATATCTATAAGGTATAAATATTATATGTTATTATTTGATACATAAATAAATAATATGTAATATTAATATATTAAACTTAGTTACAAGTGATAATATAGGTTGTTATTATTGATACTTTCATTAGTATTATTAACCTTAATATTAATAATAATATTAGTATATTGATATTATTATTCTTAATATATATAACTATGAAAGGTGATTTATTTTATTATTATTAGTGTATCATTATTTTTTTATCATGATTAATAATTATATTATAATTATTATTAATATCATTATTAAATATTAATTGTATTAATTTATTATCTTTATTTCAAATTAATATTATTATTACTTTGGTCATTAGTATTAATACTATTATTAATTATTAATACTCTTATTATTGTTATTAGTATTTTTATTAATATAATTATATTTAATAATGCTAAATATCATATTATAGAGTAAAACAATTTCTGTTACAAATCAGTATCTGCTTTTTTAAATTATCTGCTGGATTGAAATCAATTACAGTAAATTAGTACGATTCTGTTTCAGGTCATTATCTGCTTTCCAGTATTTTTATTTATTTATTTATTTGCTTCTGATTTCTTTAATACCCACTGTCGACTCATTCCTCACTACAAAACAATCGATCGTCCTTTGTTTACTATCTCAATCTTTCAGAAACAAACAGTAAATCAATCACTATAATTCATCTAGTGCAATGAGAGAAGGAAAACATAAACTGATGAAGAAACAGACTCGATACTCTGTGTACATATCCTTTTAACCATAATTCGAATTCGAAACCAATTTCAAAGAGTATTAATGCAGAATCGTTAGGAATGTTTTACTCGATATTTCTTCAAAACCTCAACTTTCAATTCATTAAAACGAGTGAGAATTTTGAGGTCAAAGTTTGCAAATAAAAAAGTCAATGAATTTGTTCATGGGAAATTTGAGTTCATTTTTACGTCTCAAGTTAAATTAACGTTCCTGATAGTTTCTAATAATGAATTGAAATCTTTTTCATGATGTAATCGTGGTCTCTTACGGCCTCTGTATTCAAAATTGATATTGTGTTTCAAAACAGGTTCGAGCGTTTTTTTTTTTTATTTTCTGCTGCTGCTCAAATTCTTTCTATTCTGTTTTGATTAAACCGATTCATTCATTACCAATTATTTCCATTGGAGAACCAAAGTTAGTTAGTTAAATTGTGGTTATTATTGAATTTTGATTTTTGGTCGATGATGTTCTGATGAAGAAGAAGGAGGATACAATAATACGGGTTAATTAGAAATGTGTTTGGTATAATTTCGGATAAAGGGCAACAGCCCAGCTGGTGTGAGGTATTGTCGGGTTTCGAGAGGTCGGGGGTTCGAGTCCCTGGGAGTGCAGTATTTTTTTTAGCCGATTTTTCTTGAAAGGTAGTTACCTTTTCTTTATATTATTATCATTATTTGACTTTTATTATTATTAGAAATAGATTTATCATGATGATTATTATTTTCTTATTTATTAATATTATTATTATTATTATTATTATGATCAACATTAGTAATATTATTAAGACTATTATCAATATATTCACTGATATTAGAATTTTTAGTTATAACTAATATTATTTTCAGTATTATTATTATTATTAGTATTATTACTAATATTATCATTAAGATTATTACTACTATCAAAATTTTCATTAATAATTGATATTGTTAGTAAAAGTATCATTATTAGTAGAGATTATCATTGTCATTTTTAAAAATCCATCAATCTTAACATTATTATTATTATTAATTAACATTTTTACTATTATCACTATTACTGTTAACCAAGTGACTAATGATATTATCAAAAATTATTATTTTCAACATCATTATTAAATCTAATTAAAAGTACTATTATCATTAATTTAATATGATTATGATTACTATTTTTATCAAGCAAAATGATATATATATATATATATATATATATATATATATATATATATATATATATATATATATATATATATATATATATATATATATATATATATATATATATATATATATATATATTACAATAGTTAATATTTTTTTAAATGAATATAAGTTACTAATATAAAAAGTATATCATTAATAATAATATATAATTGTTCGATTACAAGTATATGTTTTAATATATATATGAATATGAATAATATAGGTTCGTGAATCGAAGGCCAACCCTGCATTGTTCAGTTGTTTAATGTCGTTATATATATTTTTACTACAAAATACATTAGGTGAGTTTCATTTGCTACCTTTTTAAATGCTTTTGCAATATATATATTTTTGGGACTGAGAATACATGCGCTGCTTTTATAAATGTTTTACGAAATAGACACAAGTAATTGAAACTACATTATATGGTTGAATTATCGAAATCGAATATGCCCCTTTTAATTAAGTCTGGTAATCTAAGAATTAGGGAACAGACACCCTAATTGACGCGAACTCTAAAGATAGATCTATCGGGCCCAACAAGCCCCATCCAAAGTACCGGATGCTTTAGTACTTCGAAATTTATATCATGTCCGAAGGAGGATCCCAGAATGATGGGGATATTCTTATATGCATATTGTGAATGTCGGTTACCAGGTGTTCAATCCATATGAATGATATTTTTGTCTCTATGCATGGGACGTATGTTTATGAGAAATGAAAATATGAAATCTTGTGGTCTATTAAAATGATGGAAATGATTATTTATGGTAAACTAATGAACTCACCAACCTTTTGGTTGACACTTTAAAGCATGTTTATTCTCAGGTATGAAAGAAATCTTCCGCTGTGCATTTTGCTCATCTTAGAGATATTACTTGGAGTCATTTATGACATATTTCAAAAGACCTTGCATTCGAGTCGTTGCGTTCATCAAGATTATTATTAAGTCAATTATAGTTAGATATATTATAAAATGGTATGCCTGCCGTCAACTTTAGATGTAATGAAAGATTGTCTTTTTCAAAAAAGAATGCAATGTTTGTAAAATGTATCATATAGAGGTTAAGTACCTCGCGATGTAATCAACTATTGTGAATCGTTTATAATCAATACGGAGTTCGTCCGGATAGATTAGGACGGGTCCTTTCATTATGCACGGCACGCAGATGCACAGAATTGAATTCCAGGGTCTTACAACTCTCCGCCACTTAAATGGGATCACATCCTCATGATCCGCACCATAACAATCAGTAATATACACATTCCTCACTTCTTCGAGTTCTTCACATAACTCCGGACCCTTCAATGCCGCCAGTGCATCCTATCGGTCTCACTTCCTTACGATGTAACGTTCTATCCACACAACAATCTCCCACGACTCTTTGGCAGACTCTAACTTACGACTTAAAGTATTATCGCCAACCGACAATCTATTTGGGTCATCCGCACCACGCACACCATGATGGAATTTCTCGCAAGCTCTTCGGTAACTCCAACCGATATCAAATCATGCCCAACTCATGACTCGTTCACCATTACCCTGTGAACCTTAGCTTTGACAGCCCATTAAGGATGATCTTGCCATTGTTCGTACATACAAGTCCTCAATACTCTAGAGAACTCACTTTCGAACGCGCTTAACACTCACATGTATCTACATGAGACAATCAAAATCAAAACCCTACACCCCGTGATCACTCACCAAACGGGACGAATTTTGGAAAATCGCTCGAACACGCCTACCAAACCAAGGCAACACCGTACCCTCCAGGTACATAACTCCTCCACTTATGTAATACCCCGTCAGAATCCACTAACGGAATATTAACTCCTGGTCCCACAGTTTTGCGGTCACGCCCTCTATATGAGATGTTTCCGAAAAGTATTCGCATTAATCATGAAAACAAGTCATTTATTTAAGAAAATATAACCGGAAACATTTGACATCAATGACTATAGTATATGAACCCAAAACATCAGAGAAAACTGTTTAAATGAGAACATTTATTCTTGAAATAAATATAGAAATCATGCTGGACGTCGTCCAGTTCTAGCAGCAAACAGCACATAACTTCAAATAAAGCGGAAGCACTAGCTCTATGTACCTGAGATGAAACATGCAAAACGTCAAAGAAAAACGTTGAGTGAAACTACAGGTTTAGTAAATCATTTCGTAAGTTAGGCCACAAGATTTTCTTGGAAAACATCATAGGAAAAGTATACATTATCATGAGCACTTGATTATAAAACTTTAACCTTTGGGTAGGCCGAGCCCACGTCTTTCATTTACCCTATACTGGCGATTCACCGATCAAGTGTACGTGTAACAACTACATAAGCACCTGTTTAACGTTGGGGTGAGCTTTGTCAAACCTAACGGTACCATCCCTATAAGTCGAGCTTATAAAGTAACTAATATAATCAAGCTAAGGGATTTTTGATCTGAACTCATATGTATAATCTTAGTAAGTTACTTGTACCAAACACGTAAAACATTTGTAAAAACCATGCATCTCATCCCCGTAAGAACGTAGTAGGGACTGTAGACTCACCTTAGCAAAAGCACTTGTAAAGATCTTAGCAAACTGTACTGTAGCCGAACACTCTCGACTGAACAATGCAACCTAAATAAGTAAATCATCTTAAGTATACACTAATAGGTCAAAATTAGTCAACCCATAGTGTACGTAAAGTTCTAGTGCTCAGACTGACTCAATAAACATGTAAAAGTCAACTAATCCAAGCAAGTCAACGAAAGTCAACGAAAGTCAAACCAAAAGTCAACTCGGTCAAATAGGTCAACTAAAGACAAACATCTCAGTAAGTCATGAAAACATAGTCAACGAATCATACTTAAGTCATATAACATGTTATCGCTCGTAATTTAGTAAATCGCATTTTCCACATCTTAAAGTAAACCTTCGAAAATCATACGCCATAAAGAAATACACTCATAGCGCATAGCACATAATTCATAAAATTATGATCAACTCCAGATCATAACTAGACTTAAAAATGATTCCAAAAAGTCTGGCCAAGGCCTCATACAATAAATAAAAGTCCAATATCAGAAAGGCTCAAGTTCTGGTTCATTACAGAAAATTCTGCTCGCGCGTCAGTTTTTAAACATTTTTCATAAAATATAGAAAATAGATTTTAACTAACGGACAATTGGTTTCATCTCAAGACATCACAAAATTTAAGTGATAAAATAATCAGAAGCATTGCTTTAGCCAATTCGTACAGATTTGCAAAACATTACAGACTCATCAGTTTTTGACCATCAATTAGACATATCATTTAGACGAGCATTTATCTCATGGCAAATCACGTTCTCGCAAGTTCGCATACAAATGAAACATGTCAAGGAACATCTAAAGTAACATATTCCAGATGTTCAAAGTGTAAAATAATTCCTAGTTCATTCTAGCAATTTTTATGTAAACTTAAAAACAGATTCAGCATACTTTACGAACCAAAACTTTGTTTAATCATATCGGAAGCATTACATAACCTTTTAACGCAAATATTTAGTCTAAATTGCATAAATTTTTACAAAGAATACAGTAGCACAACTTTCATAAGCTAAAACACAAAGCTTGTAACTCAGAAAATTCGGATTTCATGCAAACCCTAACGTAAACTTCGATTAAGCATATCTTGAGCATACGATAACGAAATCACGCAAAATCGGAGTCTAAAATTAATAACTTTTCGATATCTTTCTAATTAAACATATTACAAAGTCAGATCTCATATCAATTTAATCAGATCATCAATAAACAGATTCATTTTTGAAATGCCCCGTTCATATTAATTATAAACGTTTCATATTAATTGGTTTCTTTGCGAGGTTTTGACCTCTATATGAGACGTTTTTCAAATCTTGCATTCGTTTTTAAAAAAAAAAATAACCATAACCTTTATTATTGAATAAAGGTCGTAATGACATAATTTAGATTGTCTATCAAAGACAATCTCCTCAAATAAATAAGTTTTTACACAACCCATTACAATATGATCAAATATATTACAACAAATACTCTGAATGCAAGTTTAAACAATATAAACAATTATGCCGACTCCAAATCTTGACCTTTGGTTGGCATATGACAGCGGAAGCGTTTTTAATATTCACCTGAGAATAAACATGCTTAAAACGTCAACAAAAATGTTGGTGAGTCATAGGTTTAATTTCTATATAATAATCATAACATTTAATAAGCCACAAGATTTCATTTAATTAAATGCGCAGGATCATTACAACTGCAAAAATCAGTCATACGATGAGTCGCCTGGTAACCGACCTTAACATAGAGCGCTTAAGATATCTGGCATCATACATTCCATTATTCAAATGTATGACAAGAACCCTTCGAAGTACTAAAGAATTTCCACTATTCGAAAATGGGGGTGGTTGGTGCCCGTAGATCTACCTTTAGGTGTGACGACCCAGAAATTTCCGACTAAATTTAAACTTAATCTTTATATTATTACGACACGATAAGCAAAGTTTGTTAAGTTGAATCTCAAAAAGTTTAAAACTGTGTTCATACATTCAATTAACCTTCGACCAGTCTCAACGATTCACGAACAATTATTTGTAATTAGATACATATATATATATATATATATATATATATATATATATATATATATATATATATATATATATATATATATATATATTAATTTGAAATATTATTTGAAATAATATATGATTAAACTGTTAGAAATAAATAGGTAAAATAAAATAATTTGTTAGATAGTAAGGTTGTTAGTAAATGAATCTACGTGTACATATATTTTCTATACATAAATATTATTCATGAAAAATCTCTAATATATATATAAAATGTCTAAATATTAATTATTCAATATATGTAACATATAAATTAATAAATGTTGTAGTATTTAATAATGTGTGATATTAATGTACACAATGTAATTACGAGTTAAAAATATAGTTGTTATACTAATATTATTATTATTACTTCACTCTTATTATTAATATTTATTATTTATTATTAATAGAAATAATATTATTAATATATTTATATGTATATAATGTTAAAAATTATTATTGCTATTATAATTAGTAATTATTAAGCTATATCATATATAATCTATAAATTAAGGGGAAATGGTACGATTCAGTTGAGTGTCATAATCAAACTGTAATTGATTTTGTTTTATCCTTAAAATTTGTTTACAGCAAATCCATTCGTACCAATCTATGAATAATGAGAATCTACTTTTATTTTTTCCTTTCTCTTCTCTGTGCTTCTGATTGTGAATATGTCGACCACTTTCTTCACTAGAATACAACCAATATCAAATTCTTGAAACTATGTAATCAATTATTTTTGCTCTGTGTACTAAAGATTCTCACTAATATTGTTTCTTTCTTCTTGTCTAATATTCGATCACTTTTCTCTAACCACATATATGCACGTATAACATGTGCATAGAAGAAAAGGAATATACATTCATACTTACACTTTGGGAACCACCACATCCATCCTTCACCGACACACTCTCCACGAACCACCAACACCAACACGATCCCGTTACCGAAACCACCTTCTTCTCCACCCAAAACCACCTTTTCTCTCTCATTTTTTTCTTTTCTTCTCTCTCACACATAAATTTTCTGTTTACTTCTGACCGAACAAACTCTATTGATTTAATTCTGCTATACATCTTCATGCTAATATGCTGTTCGATTTAAACTATAAACCACGACAGTTTATTCACTGAACTGACAACCGTACTTCTCCTCCCACTCGCTATCCTTTCTGTTTTAACCATTCGAAATTCTAATAAACTGAAACAGGCGAATAAAGTTGCCAACTTGATTTTAAATATATGTATGTGTAAATGTGGCATTTATTAAAATGCTTGTGGGACTAGGAAACACTTATTGGCCGACAGTGGAGGTTAATGATATTTTTTTTTACTCCACCGAAATCCCCACCAACATTATCATCCAACTTTTATTGTTTTAAACTCACAACCATGCAATCTTATCGGCTCATAAAGGTATTCATGAGCTGTCATTTTTTTTTTGTGTAAGCTGAGATTCCTTATTTCCATTTGGGTCATGTTAAAAAGCCATCTAAATTTAAATGGGTTTAGATAATTGGGTTGTGAAACGGTTGATTAGGTTTTGAGGCCCAACTGAGATTATCCAAACCCAAATATTTCGGCCCAACATTAAACCGCTATCCTTTCTTCTTATTTTGTCCATCGTAAAACACCCAACAAACCACACGTGTTATCATTACTGCGTTTCCTTTCTGTTTCCAACAGTAACGAATGAGATGATTACGATAATATTATAATGAGTTATGATGCATAATGAAGGGATGAAAACAGTAATTATGATTATGATGAGGTGATAATTGAAGTTCGATGATGATGATGATGATAAACCGGTTGAAGATGATAGGGATGGCGATCGTATGATGATTATGATTGTGAAGATGATGATGATGTTTATAATGCGTAACAGTGATGATAATCATGGATATGGTTATAATTATATGATTATGTTATTATGTGTATGATAATAATTAGATGAAAAATTTGTGATTTGAATATAGATGATGACGACTGTGAAAACGATAATAAAGAGGAAGATGATGAATGTGATAGTATGATAATTGTGATGAAACGATGATGACAGTATGGCGATCACAGAGATGATGATTCTGTAAATTATAAACATTAATGTTATATGATACATAATGAAACAGAAAAGATAATCTTGGAAGATGGTTTATAATCGATTGAAGTTTGTGATGAAGAAGAAGAGAAGCAGGAAATCGAGTTAAATAAATTAAGTTCTTGAATTAAAACAGAAATAAAAGGAATGGAGGAGTGGTAAAGGGGTGTTTGCGGGTGAGCGAGAGGTCATGGGTTCGAGCCCAGGCGGAGGCACTTTATTTTTCTTTTTAGAAAAGCTAGTGAGGTAGTTAATATTATTACTTTTATTATTATTATTATTTATTATTATTATTATTATTATTATTATTATTATTATTATTATTATTATTATTAGTATTATCATTAATGTTATCCATTCAAATATTATATTGAATTATTAAAATACTGATTAAACAAACAAATGATATATATATATATACTAATTAAATATATAACATAACAGAAATTAATATTTTTACTTTATAAAATGAATATAAGTTATTGATATAAAAACGATTTCACTAATAATAATATTTAAATTTGTCTGATTACGAATATACGTTTTAATATATATACAAATGATATAGGTTCGTGAATCCAAGGCCAACCCTATACTTGTTCAATGTCGTTCTATGTATTTTTACTACAAAATATATTAGGTGAGTTCATTTGATTCCCTTTTACTCTTTACATTTTTGGGACTGAGAATACATGCGCTGCTTTATAACTGTTTTCACAACTGCTTTATTAAATGCTTTTGAAATATATTTTGAACTGCGAATACATGCAAATGCTTTATTAACTGTTTTACCATAATTATATGCGTGAGTTTCATTAATCCCTTTTTAAATGCTTTTGCAATATATATTTTTGGGACTGAGAATACATGCGCTGTTTTTATAAATGCTTTACGAAATAGACACAAGTAATCGAAACTACATTCTATGGTTGGATTATCTAATCGAATATGCCCTTTTTATTAAGTCTGGTAATCTAAGAATTAGGGAACAGACACCCTAATTGACGCGAATCCTAAAGATAGATCTATCGGGCCCAACAAGCCCCATCCAAAGTACCGGATGCTTTAGTACTTCGAAATTTATATCATGTCCGAAGGAGGATCCCGGAATGATGGGGATATTCTTATATGCATATTGTGAATGTCGGTTACCAGGTGTTCAATCCATATGAATGATATTTTTATCTCTATGCATGGGACGTATGATTATGAGAAATGGAAGTATGAAATCTTGTGGTCTATTAAAATTATGAAATGATTCTTTATGATAAACTAATGAACTCACCAACCTTTTGGTTGACACTTTAAAGCATGTTTATTCTCAGGTACGAAAGAAATCTTCCGCTGTGCATTTGCTCATATTAGAGATATTACTTGGAGTCATTCATGTCATATTTCAAAAGATGTTGCATTCGATTCGTTGAGTTAATCAAGATTATTATTAAGTCAATTATATTTGGATATATTATGAAATGCTTTACATGCCTGTCAACTGTCGATGTAACGAAAGTTTGTCTTTTAAAAACGAATGCAATGTTTGTAAAATTTATCATATAGAGGTCAATTACCTCGCGATGTAATCAACTGTTGTGAATCGTTTGTAATCGATATGGACTTCGTCCGGATGGATTAGGACGGGTCTCTACAGTTGGTATCAGAGCGGTGGTCTTAGCGAACCAAGTCTTGCATTAGTGTGTCTAACCGGTAGTTGTTAGGATGCATTAGTGAAGTCTGGACTTCGACCTAGTAGTTTTTAGGTTATATTAATGAGTCTGGACTTCAACCTGGTCCGCATGTCAAAAGTTTTGCTTATCATTCTTTGTCAAAAAAAAAAAATATCTATCTATCATTGTCAGTCTCGACATTTCTTATTGCAATTATTGTCTAGATGGTGTACAGACAAATTCATAGCTTAGCAAATCTGCTAATCCATATCTTAGCGTATCTGTCACTGTAGACTTTATCTGAAATGTTTCCTTAATTCCCTCCGCAATCTACGGGACCTTCTATACTATATATATAGGTATTAGGTATTCTATTTAATTAGAATATCATCCGATATCCGAAGATCATTTCATATCAAAAATCTTCTAACTGATCGTGTAAGATGGATCCTACATCTGGTTTGGATTCCATTAGTTCCGGAAGCGATTTCGAGATGTATATTGAAGTAGACTCCGAAGTCAATGAACCCGAAGTGCCTCCACCATTTAGCTATTTTTCTTTCTAAAGGAGATGGGGGTGGGTCCGAGACTTACTCACTCGATGGAGAAATGAAGAAGGCGAACCCTATCATGAACCAAACTTACCACCTAACATCGGAGAAAATGATGTACTTACCGGTGAACCTATGCGCAACACTGTTTTCATCCTTCTTGCCAAAATGTTCCGCCTCGAAGGTCGCATTACTGCAATCTCAGAAAATATACAACCTCTACTTCCGAATACCAATCGTAGGGGCATATCAGAAGAAGTTAGGGAACTTCGAATTGATAATCAAGATCTATCAAATCAGATGAGTGGGTGGATAGAAATGATAGAGGGTAGGATAGAAACCATGACGAGAATGGTGCGTGAATTACAAGCATCACAATCACCATCAACATCAGCACCGTCACCATCAGCAGTACCGACAGCATCAGCAGCACCAGCAGCATAAACAGTACCACCAGCAACAACATTCGCATCTCACACCTCAATATCACAATCTGTTCCACGAACATCAACATCATACGCACCATGAATACCAAGGAGTACCAATAGCAATTAACGATGAAGTATTGATCCATAATTTCATTAATTTTCTGCGAAGAATATGTGGATCCTAATAGTTTTAGAGATTACTTATTCTAGCTCAAATCGAAAATAAAATGAGTCTAATATTATATTGACTCATTAAATCTATAATTACATCCGAAGAAAATATATATGTATATATATTTTCATAAAGATTGTAATCAAAAACTCTTTTGTACAAACTGTTAATGGTGAAAATATTTTAACGGGTAGGTAATACCCGAGGAATATTTATATTTCACATTAATAAGTTACACTGTACATTCTTCAATTCAGACTCAGCAGTCATTAACAACACTGCTCAAACTCAAGTATATATGTATCCGTTCACCAAAGAGCAACTATTTTCATCCGAGTTCAATTTCATATTGGGTTTTGACCTATCAGAATCCAACAAGTGGCATAATGAAGAAAACATTTGACGGAATAAAATTTGTTAGAAACAAACAAATTAACTCTGAGAAATTTTGTTAAGAACCCACGCTAACAAAATCCTAACTAACTGTTCCTAGCAGACTATGAACTAATCAACTGAGGACTAATAACAGTGGACAATTAAAATGAATTAAAATATTAATTATAACATATGAAACTAAACAATTCTTCAAGTTTGCCACTTGATTTTATCTTAAATATCATTTGTATCTTGACGATTACTATCTGCGTTCAAACCTTTCGTGATTCTTGAAAACACCTCAATCGAGAGGATGAACCAACCGCACTTCACCTACGGAAAGAAAGATTATGCATATAGTTATGCACCTGAAAAACCCTCGGAACCTGAGTAAACGTTTAACACGCATCTGTGCTAATTCCTTTAGTGTTATTATTACCCAAAATAACTTGGTAATTCCTTTCAAAGTGGCCAATTTTGTCGCAGCTCCAGCAAGTCAACTTCGACTTTTCATTCGAAGTAGCCTTACTATAATCCTGATATATATACGATTACCCTTTTGATACCAGAGAATTCTTTTATATTCCACCATATTACCAGCAGACGTACCAGCAACCTCGTTGCTTCTCGGCTTAAATCTCTCTGACAAATCATTATAATTATTCATTGAAACCCTATCATATACTCATCCGCATCTTGTAACGAGAACTGCCATACCAATTACCGGGAATCAGCAATCAGTATTTTGAAAACTCACATCATATCTACATCAACAGTTATATGTATGACATTTATCTCTTAGAATTATGATATCTCATTCTGAAATTCTGAAAAGCACTCAGTCACAAATCAATACTACGAATGTTGAAAAAGTTGAATGAAGCAGCGGAAACCATAGACAACCGTAAACAACCTTAATCATCGGAAGTTTGATGATAAAGAATAGTATGTTGGAAAAGCTCAGAAAGTTGGAACTGGAAAACGGATTGAGCTAACCACGAAGGAGACCAAGGACAAATACAAGGACCATACCCTATATTCAAAGAATCCAGATAATTCTGGATCTGTCGAAATCTTTAGTGAATATCTTGCTCCTTACTCTAAACCCTTGCAGACAATAGTTTCTAACATCCTCTGATCTTAGATATTCCGAGATATTATCGTATCTTTCATTATAAATATCCTCCATATTTTTGGAGATATTTTTATAACTATTCTTATCTGAAATCATTAATCTCTTCGTGCTATAAGTATTACATCATATAGAAACTGTTAGTTTCTATATTCTGTAAACTTTCGAGCTTAAAATATGAATGTTATTGAAGTAATGTTGGAAATTGATGCATGAGTTAGTATAATATAATGACACTTGATCAACGTGATTATATTACAGTAAGTCATGCTGAGTTTCTAATGGGACATGATGATTCACAGTCCATAACGTTATCACGTGTCATGTTACATAACTCTTTCATTCTGGTTAACTTCTGAACATATCAAGAAAATATATTCTTGATAGTTCTGTTCTCAGTGATTCTGGTAATTTGACAAATCAAATCGTGCGATTTTGTTCTTTCTCGTCAAAACATTAAGTTCATTCGAAACTCCATACTTACGAATTCTGGATCATTACTCGCTTTACTAGAGGTCGGGAGGATAATAAAAAGACAAAGAGCTCCAAAATATAAGAGAAAATAAAAAGCCCAATGACGACACGAAGGTTACAAACTGTGGATATTAATACGAAAAGCAATATAAAGACACGGTATAATTAAGAATAGTATCACCTAAGGTAATAGTAGAAGTAAACAGATTTTTCTGGTGGAAGATTGAAAAGAAGGATGACCGAAATGATAATTAGGAAAATATCAAGGATTAGAACTGGATTAAGCATTTTCACAATCTTTTGGATATATGAACTAAGAAAGAAAGTATAGGAATGGTGAGAATAATAGAACGAAAGAGCTTAATTTATAATGGAAATATCAGACAGAGTAATCGAGGCAGATCACCGTATTTAATTATGGAGATCTTAATTTCCTTACTCGCCGAAGAATCAAATCTTTTAGATTTGGAAGATTTTCTCTAAATCCCTTGAATTCCGGAATTCAACCAAGGTAACGTCAAAAGTTAAAACGAAACTTCATTTATTCATTTCACTCTTTTGTGATAGCTTCACTCGTATGCTTCGAGTAATCGAATCGTTTTATCCAAGATATTCAATAATGATAAAACTCTATTTATCAGCTCATATTCGTCATGAAACCATTTTTATTGTTAGCCATGACGACCTCACTCAAATTTCGGGACGAAATTTCTTTAACGGGTAGGTACTGTGACGACCCAGAAATTTCCGACTAAATTTAAACTTAATCTTTATATTATTACGACACGATAAGCAAAGTTTGTTAAGTTGAATCTCAAAAAGTTTAAAAACTGTGTTCATACATTCAATTAACCTTCGACCAGTCTCAACGATTCACGAACAATTATTTGTAATTAGATATATATATATATATATATATATATATATATATATATATATATATATATATATATATATATATATATATATATATATATATATATATATATATATATATATATATATATATATATATATATATATATATATATATATATATATATATATATATTAATTTGAAATATTATTTGAAATAATATATGATTAAACTGTTAGAAATAAATAGGTAAAATAAAATAATTTGTTAGATAGTAAGGTTGTTAGTAAATGAATCTACGTGTACATATATTTTCTATACATAAATATTATTCATGAAAAATCTCTAATATATATATAAAATGTCTAAATATTAATTATTCAATATATGTAACATATAAATTATTAAATGTTGTAGTATTTAATAATGTGTGATATTAATGTACACAATGTAATTACGAGTTAAAAATATAGTTGTTATACTAATATTATTATTATTATTACTTCACTCTTATTATTAATATTTATTATTTATTATTAATAGAAATAATATTATTAATATATTTATATGTATATAATGTTAAAAATTATTATTGCTATTATAATTAGTAATTATTAAGCTATATCATATATAATCTATAAATTAAGTGGAAATGGTACGATTCAGTTGAGTGTCATAATCAAACTGTAATTGATTTTGTTTTATCCTTAAAATTTGTTTACAGCAAATCCATTCGTACCAATCTATGAATAATGAGAATCTACTTTTATTTTTTCCTTTCTCTTCTCTGTGCTTCTGATTGTGAATATGTCGACCACTTTCTTCACTAGAATACAACCAATATCAAATTCTTGAAACTATGTAATCAATTATTTTTGCTCTGTGTACTAAAGATTCTCACTAATATTGTTTCTTTCTTCTTGTCTAATATTCGATCACTTTTCTCTAACCACATATATGCACGTATAACATGTGCATAGAAGAAAAGGAATATACATTCATACTTACACTTTGGGAACCACCACATCCATCCTTCACCGACACACTCTCCACGAACCACCAACACCAACACGATCCCGTTACCGAAACCACCTTCTTCTCCACCCAAAACCACCTTTTCTCTCTCATTTTTTTCTTTTCTTCTCTCTCACACATAAATTTTCTGTTTACTTCTGACCGAACAAACTCTATTGATTTAATTCTGCTATACATCTTCATGCTAATATGCTGTTCGATTTAAACTATAAACCACGACAGTTTATTCACTGAACTGACAACCGTACTTCTCCTCCCACTCGCTATCCTTTCTGTTTTAACCATTCGAAATTCTAATAAACTGAAACAGGCGAATAAAGTTGCCAACTTGATTTTAAATATATGTATGTGTAAATGTGGCATTTATCAAAATGCTTGTGGGACTAGGAAACACTTATTGGCCGACAGTGGAGGTTAATGATATTTTTTTTACTCCACCGAAATCCCCACCAACATTATCATCCAACTTTTATTGTTTTAAACTCACAACCATGCAATCTTATCGGCTCATAAAGGTATTCATGAGCTGTCATTTTTTTTTGTGTAAGCTGAGATTCCTTATTTCCATTTGGGTCATGTTAAAAAGCCATCTAAATTTAAATGGGTTTAGATAATTAGGTTGTGAAACGGTTGATTAGGTTTTGAGGCCCAACTGAGATTATCCAAACCCAAATATTTCGGCCCAACATTAAACCGCTATCCTTTCTTCTTATTTTGTCCATCGTAAAACACCCAACAAACCACACGTGTTATCATTGCTGCGTTTCCTTTCTGTTTCCAACAGTAACGAATGAGATGATTACGATAATATTATAATGAGTTATGATGCATAATGAAGGGATGAAAACAGTAATTATGATTATGATGAGGTGATAATTGAAGTTCGATGATGATGATGATGATAAACCGGTTGAAGATGATAGGGATGGCGATCGTATGATGATTATGATTGTGAAGATGATGATGATGTTTATAATGCGTAACAGTGATGATAATCATGGATATGGTTATAATTATATGATTATGTTATTATGTGTATGATAATAATTAGATGAAAAATTTGTGATTTGAATATAGATGATGACGACTGTGAAAACGATAATAAAGAGGAAGATGATGAATGTGATAGTATGATAATTGTGATGAAACGATGATAACGGTATGGCGATCACAGAGATGATGATTCTGTAAATTATAAACATTAATGTTATATGATACATAATGAAACAGAAAAGATAATCTAGGAAGATGGTTTATAATCGATTGAAGTTTGTGATGAAGAAGAAGAGAAGCAGGAAATCGAGTTAACTAAATTAAGTTCTTGAATTAAAACAGAAATAAAAGGAATGGAGGAGTGGTAAAGGGGTGTTTGCGGGTGAGCGAGAGGTCATGGGTTCGAGCCCAGGCGGAGGCACTTTATTTTTCTTTTTAGAAAAGCTTGTGAGGTAGTTAATATTATTACTTTTATTATTATTATTATTTATTATTATTATTATTATTATTATTATTATTATTATTATTATTATTATTATTATTATTATTATTATTATTATTATTATTATTATTATTATTAATATTAGTATTATCATTAATGTTATCCATTCAAATATTATATTGAATTATTAAAATACTGATTAAACAAACAAATGATATATATATATACTAATTAAATATATAAAGTAACAGAAATTAATATTTTTACTTTATAAAATGAATATAAGTTATTGATATAAAAACGATTTCACTAATAATAATATTTAAATTTGTCTGATTACGAATATATGTTTTAATATATATACAAATGATATAGGTTCGTGAATCCAAGGCCAACCCTATACTTGTTCAATGTCGTTCTATGTATTTTTACTACAAAATACATTAGGTGAGTTCATTTGATTCCCTTTTACTCTTTACATTTTTGGGACTGAGAATACATGCGCTGCTTTATAACTGTTTTCACAACTGCTTTATTAAATGCTTTTGAAATATATTTTGAACTGCGAATACATGCAAATGCTTTATTAACTGTTTTACCATAATTATATGCGTGAGTTTCATTAATCCCTTTTTAAATGCTTTTGCAATATATATTTTTGGGACTGAGAATACATGCGCTGTTTTTATAAATGCTTTACGAAATAGACACAAGTAATCGAAACTACATTCTATGGTTGGATTATCTAATCGAATATGCCCTTTTTATTAAGTCTGGTAATCTAAGAATTAGGGAACAGACACCCTAATTGACGCGAATCCTAAAGATAGATCTATCGGGCCCAACAAGCCCCATCCAAAGTACCGGATGCTTTAGTACTTCGAAATTTATATCATGTCCGAAGGAGGATCCCGGAATGATGGGGATATTCTTATATGCATATTGTGAATGTCGGTTACCAGGTGTTCAATCCATATGAATGATATTTTTGTCTCTATGCATGGGACGTATGATTATGAGAAATGGAAGTATGAAATCTTGTGGTCTATTAAAATTATGAAATGATTCTTTATGATAAACTAATGAACTCACCAACCTTTTGGTTGACACTTTAAAGCATGTTTATTCTCAGGTATGAAAGAAATCTTCCGCTGTGCATTTCCTCATATTAGAGATATTACTTGGAGTCATTCATGTCATATTTCAAAAGATGTTGCATTCGATTCGTTGAGTTCATCAAGATTATTATTAAGTCAATTATATTTGGATATATTATGAAATGCTTTACATGCCTGTCAACTGTCGATGTAACGAAAGTTTGTCTTTTAAAAACGAATGCAATGTTTGTAAAATTTATCATATAGAGGTCAATTACCTCGCGATGTAATTAACTGTTGTGAATCGTTTGTAATCGATATGGACTTCGTCCGGATGGATTAGGACGGGTCTCTACATTAGGATTCACGTCAATTAGTGTTTTTTACTAATTCTTAGGTTACCAAGCATAATAATAATAAGTACAGATATCCGGTATAACAAAACAATCGTAGAATGTATTTTCATGAACTTGTGCTTATTTTGTAAAACATTTATAAATTTTGCATGTATTCTCATCCCAAAATAATTTAGATAGTAAAAATGGGACTATAACTCACTTGTGATGATTTCCGAATAGATGGTGATAAGACTTGGCCTTTTGACAAATTCACGAACCTAATAATAAAATTCTTGTGTCAAGATATATATATATATATATATATATATATATATATATATATAATTAATATTCCATACTTATGATAATTGTGATAATTTTAAATGTCCATTGTTAGTAGTCCAACGTTCGTACTCCAATAGTCCAATAGTCTAATAGTCCAACAGTATAAATATATATATAAATATAAATGCGTATATTGTGTTAGAATTCACTAACACTATAATATATTGTCTTAATATAATAAGAAACATAATATGTATATTGTCTGAAGCAATCCGCGACCCATTGTATATATGTCTCAGGCTCGATCACAACTCAAAGTATATAATATTTTGGAATCCACTTCAACCCACAGCTAACTCGAGATTACTGCCAATGGTGTCTAATAGTTTGTTCTAATAATATATATAGAAGAAGTCAAAATGATATGTCAAAACTTTGTATACGAATCCACAGTGATCAAGTCATATATATACATGGTGCCTTACGATCTTTATTAAGACTATAATATATTGTCGTAGAACTTAATCACGACTATTATAAATTGTATTTCCATAAGTTCGGGAACAAGACATGTATAAATACATGTAGGATACAAGGTAAGTTAGCTAGGGTAAGGTTAGCATCCATTTTTATAAATCATGTCCGTAGATAAAAATTAAGAAAAATATCCAATTTTGTTTTACCCATAATTTCTTCGTTACAAATCCGTTTTGAGTGATTCGAGTTGCCATGGTTTCGTATCGAACTCACCATTATTAATATTAATAGAAAAGTATAGGTTTATAGTCGAAAATACAGCTTAGGTGTCAAATAAGAGAAGATAGTCATATCCGTCGTAAGAACGACATCTTGATGACCCTTTTGAAAAACATACTTCCACTAAGAGTTTAACCATGGATTTTGGATATATTTCATATCCATATAAAATAAGATTTTTCACCAAATGAAATATTTTAATTCAAAGTTTAAGATAGGTTTTTAAAATTAAACCCAAAACAGCCCCCGTTCGACTAAGACGGCGTATATTCGATTTTAAGGTGTTCTTCGTGTTTACCAGTTTTATATCCTTATGTTAGCTTGACATACTGTCATAATACATGTGTTAAAGTATTTTAAAAGTCAAGTTAGAAGGATTAAGTTTATTTGCAAACAAGTTTAGAAATAATCTAAACTATGTTCTTGTTTTTATTAGTTATAAACTCAAAATAAGATAGCTATATGAATATGAATCGAATAAGATTATGAATAAGGTTACTACCTCAAATCAAATGAATAAAGTTGCTGGAGAAATATGGAGAATATCTTGAGTTCAAAGATATCATTGATGGCTTGGAATTCTTGAAGTAAAATCATGAAATGAACAAAAGTTCGAATAAGAATTCTATCTTAATTTTAAGATAGTTATAGTTATATAAATTGAACCAAAGCTTTTATATGATTATTACCTTGATTATAAGATGAAAGACTACTGGAATGAAAGTGGAATTCTTGATCCTAAAGAGTTTTTGAGTTGGATTAAAAAGGTTGGAAGTAATCTTCTTCAAATGGGTGGTTATTTTGATATGTTCTTAAAGAGTTTTCTTATGGTGTTTAAGGCTTAGCTTATGACCCAAAGGTTGCTGAATATGATGAAGGTTATGAGAGTGTTTGAGTATGTGTGTGTAGAGAGTAAATGATGTAGTAATCTTGAATCAAATGGATGTGTATTTATCCTCCATTTTGGCATGAGACATGGGGGAGACAAAAACAAATTTCTAAATTGTTATTTTGTGTAATAATGTATGCTAACTTCCAATTTAAGTTCCCTCTCATCTAGGGTAGATCTAAATCTGCTAAAAAGGTTGACTTTGATGTGTATATACCCATAGTAAATACCTTTAGAAGTTGTGTATGATACGGGTATGAATACCAAATAAATATGAGTAGAATTCTTGATGGAATTGAATGAGAATATGAGTATAGATATCTTTGTTGAGTATAAGTATGTTAGTATATATGTTTAAGTCATTCAAAAGTATATTAATACATATTAATACAATACATATACATACATTTTAATTTAGAAGTTATTACAACGTTAAACGTTATATATATGTATATAGTCTTGAAGTCCTTAAGTTAGTAATCTCATTTTATGTATATAACCAATTGTTATTATATGTAATGAGATACTTAAATATCATTTTATTAAATCATAAGTATATATATATATATATATATATATATATATATATATATATATATATATATATATATATCCATATATACATCATTATATAATTATTTCGAGTTATGACGTTCGTGAATCGTCAGACAGACTGGGTGGCCAAACATTTGTATAAAATTCATTTCAAATAACCAAGTCTTAATGAGTTTGATTACTTAACATGTTGGAAACATTAATTATGTAAATATTAATCTTCTATATATTAGCAAAAAAATCCGGGTCGTTACATTACACACCCGTTAAATTAAATTTCGTCCCGAAATTTAGAATAGTACCTAGTTAACGTGTGATATCGGAAAACAAATGTGGGTACTTCAGCTTCATTTGGTCTTCTCGTTCCCAAGTAAACTCAGGTCCTCTATGAGCATTCCATCAAACCTTAACGATTGGTATCTTACTTTGTTTGAGTCATTTGACCTCATGATCCATAATTCCAACGGGTTCTTAGACGAAATTAAGTTTCTTGTCAATTTTAATCTCCTTTAAAGGAATAATGAGATCTTCGGTAGCTAGGCATTTCTTCAGGTTTGAAACATGAAAGGTGTTGTGAATCTTTTCTAATTGTGGAGGTAGATCAAGTCGTTAGGCCACCGGCCCAATGCGTTGTTCAATCTTGAATGGCCCAATGTATCTTGGGCTCAATTTCCCCCGCTTTCCAAAACGAATAACACCTTTCCAAGGTGATACCTTAAGCATAACCATATCACCTTCCTCAAACTCTAAAGGTTTTCTTCTAACATCTGCATAGCTCTTTTGTAGACTCCGGGCTGTTTTCAATCATTGCTGAATCTGAATGATTTTATCGGTGGTTTCTTGGATAATTTCCGGACCTGTAATCTGTTTATCCCCCACATCACTCCAACAAATCAGAGACCTGCACTTCCTACCATAAAGTGGCTAGAATGGTGCCGCCTCAATACTAGAATGATAGCTGTTGTTGTAGGAAAACTCAGCTAACGGTAGATGTCGATCCCAACTGCTTCCAAAATCAATAACACATGCTCGTAGCATGTCTTCGAGTGTCTGAATCGTCCTTTCACTCTGCCCATCAGTTTGTGGATGATAGGCAGTACTTAAATCTATACGAGTTCACAACGCTTCGTTTAATGCCTGCCAGAATCTGGAAGTAAATCCGCTATCACGATCAGAGATAATAGAGATTGGTATACCATGTCTAGAAACAACTTCTTTCAGGTATAATCGTGCTAATTTCTCTATACCATCCTCTTCTTTTATTGGCAGAAAGTGTGCTGACTTAGTAAGACAATCGACTATTACCCAAATCATATCATAACCACTTACGGTTCTCGGTAACTTAGCAATGAAATCCATGGTAATGTTTTCCCATTTCCATTCTGGGATTTCAGGTTGTTGAAGTAGACCCGATGGTTTCTGATGTTCAGCCTTGACTTTAGAACAAGTCAAACATGCTCCTACATATGTGGCTATTGATAATGCTAAAAACGAACATATATTTCATAGCATTATCCCTCAAGAAAGACAAGCTTTTAGTTGCAATTGTTCTATTTACAAGTGATATTCGTTTAAATAATAAAAGGTGAAGATAAAAGACAGATTCGACGAATTGAAGACGCAAACAACCAAAAAGCTCAAAAGTACAAAGTACAATCAAAGTGGTTCCAATTGTTGATAAGAAACGTCTCAAAATTACAAGATTACAAAAGCAAAACGCAAAGTACAAGATATTAAATTGTACGCAAGGACGTTCGAAAATCCGGAACCAAGAAATGAACCAACTCTCAACGCACGACGCAATGGACCGAAAGTTTCAAATTAATTATGTATATAAATATAATATAATATATAATTAATTATATAAATTATATTTATATTATATTTATATAATTAAAATCGTCGGCAGTCAAAAGGATCCAAGAATGTTAGCTGAAACTGGAGGCTCCGCACTCGCGGAGTTTGAAGGCATAAAAACTCCACACTCGCGAAGTTTGTGGGCCTATAAAAGGCCATGCATTCTGCTCGAATTCTGCACCTTTTTTCTAATTCAATCTATCTATCTCTCACTCGTAATATATATATATATATATATATATATATATATATATATATATATATATATATATATATATATATATATATTATAATTTTAATTTTAATTTTAAATTATAATAATAAGGGTATGTTAGCGAATGTTGTAAGGGTTTAAGTCGAAATTCTGTCCGTGTAACGCTACGCTATTATTAATCATTGTAAGTTATGTTCAACCTTTTTAAATTAATGTCTCGTAGCTAAATTATTATTATGCTTATTTAAGACGAAGTAATCATGATGTTAGGCTAAAATATTAAAACGGGGTAATTGAGCTTTGTACCATAATTGGGGTTTGGACAAAAGAACGACACTTGTGGAAATTAGATTATGGGCTATTAATGGGCTTTATATTTTTTTAATTAAATGATAGTTTGTTAATTTAATATAAAGATTTACAATTGGACGTACCTATAAATAACCACATACACTCGATCGGACACGATGGGCGGGATATTTATATGTACGAATAATCGTTCATTTAACCGGACACGGGAATGGATTAATAGTTAATAGACTTATTAAAACAGGGGTGAATTATGTACAAGGACACTTGGCGTAATTGTTAACAAAGTATAAAAACCTTGGGTTACACGCAGTCGATATCCTGGTGTAATTATTAAACAAAGTATTAAGACCTTGTTACAGTTTAAATCCCCAATTAGTTGGAATATTTGACTTCGGATATAAGGATAATTTGACTAGGACACTTGCACTTTATATTTATGACTGATGGACTGTTATGGACAAAAACCAGACGGACATATTGAATAATCCAGGACAAAGGAAAATTAACCCATGGTAATAAACTAAAATCAACACGTTAAACATCATGATTATGGAAGTTTAAATAAGCATAATTCCTTTATTTTCATATTTAATTGCACTTCTAATTATCGCACTTTTATTTATTGTCATTTTATTTAATTGCACTTTTAATTATCGTTCTCTTTAATTATCGCAATTTTATTTTATCGCACTTTTATTTATCTCAATTTCATTATCGTTATTTACTTTACGCTTTAAATTAAGTTATATTTATTTCTAATATTTTACATTAGGTTTTAACTGCGACTAAAGTTTTAAAATCGACAAACCGGTCATTAAACGGTAAAAACCCCCTTTTATAATAATAATACTACTTATATATATTTTTGTATTTTTACAATTATAGTTTTTAAAAATATAGCGTTAAGCTTGTTTAAAAGATCCTTGTGGAACGAACCGGACTTACTAAAAACTACACTACTGTACGATTAGGTACACTGCCTATAAGTGTTGTAGCAAGGTTTAGGTATATCAACTCTATAAATAAATAAATAAATAACTTGTGTAAAATTGTATCGTATTAAATAGTATTTCCTTGTAAAAATTAATAGTATTTTACACCACCTCGCACACATCAAGTATTTTTGGCGCCGCTGCCGGGGAAAGTTAAACGCCAAAAGCGCAACGCTAATAAAAAAAGATTTTTTATTAAAGTTTTAATTACGTTTTTGTATAAATACGCTTTAAATATTAAAAATACAAAAATATAAAAAAAATATCTATATAATTTTTAAGAATTTGTTTAAAATTTATAAAATTATTAAATATTTATATTTCTATTTTAGTTTTTATTTATTTTATATAAATACTTTATATATATATAAAACAGAAAATAAAATAAAAAGTATAATATAAAAAAAACAGAACCTGTCGAATTTTTTGGCCTGCACCTCATTTGAACCTGCACTTTCCGCACTCACGGAGTTTGGGGGTATCGTAAATCCGCACTCGCGGAGCCCCTCTGACAGGTCAAACCTGGTACAGCATTAATTATGAATTTAGGGTTAAAATTTAATTATTATTAATTATAATTAGGTTTAATTTAATTTAATTAATTTAGTTTAAATAATTTTGTATTTTAAGTTTTAATTAGTTTTATAAAATTAATACTTTTATAAATAATAATATAAAAATAATATTTTTAATAAAAATTGTATCTTTTTACAACTTTAATTTTATTTTTTTATTTTGTATCTTTTTATTTGTTTTAGCATAATATTTGTATTTTTCGTTCGTATTTAGTTTTAAGTTATAGTTTTTGCCATAGTTATTTTTATTTCTAGATTTTTAGGCTTTGCCGTAAAATTCCTTAAGTGCTTTTTCTTTAGACTAAGATTTAGGTGCTTTAGAATTTTGCGACGCCGTTTTTATATTTTAGTACTTTTTAAGTTATTGCCGTTTTGGATATAGTATTTCTTGTAAGCTTTAATTTTTTTTAGACGTAACTTTTAATTCTTAGTTTTTAGTTCCTTTTTAAGTTTCATCGCGCTACTTTCTTATTTTTATTTTCAACGCCTATTATTTTTTGACCTTTTATTTTTTGACGTTTTTCGACGCGCTCTTTTTCTTTCTTATTTCTCGCCGCTCTAGATTTTAGGACGTAGAATTTTCTATTTCTTCTCTAAAATTTCTTTAAATTTCAACGAGAAATTATTTTAAGCGGTTAAATGGATAGACATCCAAAATTTTCTGGTTCGTAGTAATAGTTGGATTTGTTAGTGGCGAGTTGTGGGCTTCCGATTTAAAGGGTCCTTGCTACCTGCTGCATCTATTGGTTATTCGAAACGTGGGCAAAATCAGAAAAGTCTATTAATTTGATAACTTATATAATTTTTATCTTTTTATAACTAATAGGATATTCAGTGAATGCACCGAGCAAAACGTTCACCACATTTTGTACGTTCACCACCTGTAACTCGATCAAGACATTTAGCCAACATTGTCGCCGTTGATTTTTCTTTAGAATCGTCATCCAGTCGACCAAGTACTCCAATTCAAATTTCCGATAATCCATTTTTTGAACCCGACCTCACAATTGAGAATCCGGAAGATATTCAGGGACAATTCAGAGATCCTAAACCATTAATCTTTCCTCCGGAACCACCAATCATTCAAACAGAGACTGTTGAGGAACCAACCATTAAATCAGAATCCTATAGTGATTCAGATTCAACAGATTCAATCATGGAAAATCTGGAACCTCTAAGTATGGAAGACCGAATGCGAGCTAAACTTACTGGCCAAGGTCACGCAATTACTCAACCAGACATTAATGCGCCAGATTATGAAATCAAAGGACAAATCCTACACATGGTAACTAATCAATGCCAATTTAGTGGTGCGCCGAAGGAAGATCCAAATGAACATCTTCGAACCTTTAATAGGATCTGCACTCTATTTAAAATCCGAGAAGTGGAGGATGAACAGATATATCTCATGTTATTTCCCTGGACTCTAAAGGGAGAAGCCAAAGATTAGTTAGAATCGTTACCTGAAGGGGCGATTGATACATGGTACGTTTTAGTTGAAAATTTTTTAAACAATTCTTTCCGGCATCTAAAGCCGTGAGACTTCAAGGAGAAATAGTTACGTTCACACAAAAGCCAAATGAAACTCTATGTGAGGCGTGGACAAGATTTGGAAAGTTATTGAGAGGATGTCCGCAATATGGTTTAGACACTTGTCAAATAGTACAAATATTACCAATGATGCGACAAGGAAAGATATAGATATAGCAGCTGGTGGTTCCATTATGAAGAAAACCGCAACTGACGCTTACAAAATTATTGATAACACTGCTTCCCACTCACATGAGTGGCACCAAGAAAAAGATATCGTTAGATCATCTAAAGCAGCTAGAGCCGATTTTAGCCATGACTTTGATTCCATTTCCGCAAAGATAGATGCTGTCGAGAGACGAATGGAAAAGATGACTAAAGATATTCACTCAATACGAATTAGTTGTGAGCAGTGTGGAGGACCACATTTGACAAAAGATTGTCTTAGTATTGAACTAACAATGGAACAAAGAGAGAATGTTTCATACATGAACCAAAGGCCTGGAAATAATTATCAGAATAATTATCAACCGTCAAGACCAATCTACAATCAAAATCAGAACTATAACCGAAATGTTCCATACAACAACCAACAAGGTCCTAGCAATCAACAAGTATCTAATAATACTTACAATCAGCAAAGACCTATTTTTCAAAATAAACCACCACAAACCGATGATAAAAAGCCAAATTTAGAAGACATGATGTCAAAGCTAGTTGAATCTCAAACATAGTTTTTCACATCTCAGAAACAAACCAATGAACAAAATGCTCAAGCATTTAGAAATCAACAAGCTTCTATTCAAAATTTGGAACAAGAAGTAAGTAACCTAGCAAGGTTAATAGGTGAAAGAAAACCGGGAAGTCTACCTAGTGATACAAATGCTAACCCCCGGAATGAAACTGACATAACCCGTCCTAAACCATAAGGACAAATATAATAACATATGATTTCATCGCGAGGTATTGACCACTATATGCGACATTTTTCAAAGAAAACTTCATTCGTTTTTACAATACAAACCATAACTTTTATTAAAATACAAGGTTTAAACAACATAATAATGATTATCGTTTAGCGATAATCTTAGCCTTACAAACATTACATGTGATGATAACAATACGATTTCCAACATATTTTACATTACAAATCCTCCGATATGCAGTTTTACTTTTGATACAAATATGCATACTCCAGATCTTGCTTAAATTCAACATGATGCTGCGGGAGCTTTTAGTTATCACCTGAGAATAAACATGCTTAAAACGTCAACATAAAGTTGGTGAGATATAGGTTTAATGCCGGCAGCGTTATAAATATAGACCACAAGATTTCATATATAAACATTTTAATAAAAATATTCTAAGTTGTTGAGCACTTGATAACCATACTTAACATTTAATCAACGTCGCATATTCCATTTATTATGAAATCTTACTACACCGTGCCAAGTGTAGTCACCGAAACGAAGTACTGTGCAACCGTTGAATACTGGTCATCCAGTCCGGTTGGGGTTGTCAGGCCCGATAGATCTATCAACAGGATTCGCGTTTACAATACCTCATGTAAATAGTAGTTACCAAGTTACAGGGAAGTATGCCAGTGGTACAACTCAACGTAGAATATATATTTTTAATCACTTGTGTCCATAACGTAAATCATAAAATGCATGTATTCTCATCCCGAAATATTTAGAGTTTAAAAGTGGGACTATATACTCACTTTTGCCTTGAAGATATTTAACACGACTTGGTCTCCGATAGATATCACGAACCTAACCATATATATAATATATCAAAATATTTTCTTTTCAAGTAATCGTTATATATATATATATATATTTATTATACTTTTAATATTTTCTTAGTCCGTAGTTAGCAGTCTGTTGTTAGTGGTCCACAATTAGTTGCTCAATAAAATAAATAAAGACCCCATTGTATTCGCATTGATCAGAATTAATCTTGACCCATGGTACCATGTTGTCAAATGACGTGTTGCGTACATAAAGTACCGTGTTGTCAAATGACGTGTTGCGTACAATCATGAGGTCTTATGATTAATCTTCTCGTGTTGTTTACGGGTGGTCCTGAAATATATAAAATCAAATCATAAGTAATTATATATAAAATATCATATTAATTAGAAACGATATGATTAATTCACTTTTTCTCCAAATATTTTCGTAGCTAAACTAGCTTCGGATACCCAATCATGTTTTAGTCGTAGTTTCTTCATTACAACTCCGTTTTTGTTGGTTCAACTAGCCACTTCCTTGGATCGAGTCAAATCTTAAGAATATGAACTGTAAATACCTTAGTTTACATTCGGAATCACAGGTTATAGTTCAAACTTTAGGTGAATCTTATGAAAATGATCAAAACAACAACTAAATGTTTATTTTTTGTAAAAATAGTTACACTTTGAGTTAAACCATGAAATTTTTATGTGTTAACATATTCATAAGAAATATCATTTTTCCAAGATATGAATTTTAAATTCAAAGTTTAAAAGGTTTTTAATTATCCAACCCAAAACAGCCCCCGGTTGCACTCCGACGACGTAGATTCAGTTTTAAGGTGTTCTTTGTAAAAACAAGTTGTATCTTGTTAAGTTAGCATATCATTATGATATATTACAGGTCTTGAAGTATTTTAAAAGTTAAGTTAGAAGGATCTATTTAGTTTGCGAACAAGTTTGAAATCATTCAAACTATGTTCTTGTTGTTAAAATTTTACAACACAAAATAAGATAGCTATATAAATATGAATCGAATAAGGTTATGAATAAGGTTACTACCTCAAGTTACTTGGACAAAGTTACTGCAAAAGATAAGAACAAATCCTAGAACCAAAAGAGTGGTGGAGTGGGATTGAAAGATTGGAAGTAAACTTGTATTCTTGGAAGGATTATTGAAATGTTCTTGTAAGGAATTTATTATGATGATTAAGGCTTGTTTTTGAAGCTAGATCTTCATGGTTATTTGCTGAGATTGTGAAGAATACTTAAGGTTCCTAAGATTGTGTTTTTTGTTAGATAAATAGGTAGTAAAAATTGAAGATGGATGGTGTATATATGGTGGTGATGGCATGATTTAATGGGGAACAAGAACAAAATTTTGTGTTGTAATCTTGTGTAATTAGTCAACTAACTTCCAAATTCTAATTAAATCTTATCTAGGGCAGTATTAAAGGTGATTAGGTTGTTGATTTGATATGTATATACTAATAGTAAATACGTATAGAAGCTGGGTATGATACGGGTACATATACTCTAGATATACTTGTAGAAATCTTGAGAAAACGGAACTAGAATTCAAATATAACTATCTTTTGTAATTATACTTATATTGTTTTATGTATAAAAGCCCTTTAAAAGTGATTAAATACATATCTATATGATACATGTATAAGCATTATAAGTTTTAAGTATTTATGTCAAAGAACGTTACGTATAGTTATCGTTTTGAAAACTTAAGTTAATAGTTTCAAAATATACTTATAACTCATTGTTATTAGTACACAATGAGATGTTAAACCATCCTTAGATCATGTTAAATATATATAAATACATATATATACACAAACGTATAATTATCGTATGTTATATAGTTCGTGATATCATCGGTCAAATTGGATGGTCAAACGTTGTGTAAAACTCTTTTAAAAAAAAATAAGTCTCAACAATTTAGATTGCTTATCATGTTGGTAAGGTTTAATTTATGTAAATATTAATCTTATAAGTATATAAAGATCGGAAAAATCCGGGTCATTACAGTACCTACCCGTTAAATAAATTTCGTCCCGAAATTTTAAAGTTGTACCTATTTTGCGTTGTCGGGAAACAAATGTGGGTACTTTTGTTTCATCTGATCCTCTCATTCCCAAGTAAACTCGGGACCCCTTCGAGCATTCCAACGAACCTTAACGATTGGTATGTTGCTCTGCTTGAGCCGTTTAACTTCACGGTCCATGATTTCGACTAGTTCTTCTATAAATTGTAGTTTCTCTTCGACTTGGATTTCTTCAAGAGGAATAGTGAGATCTTCCTTTGCAAGACACTTCTTAAGGTTTGAAACGTGAAATGTATTATGTACTCCGGCGAGTTGTTGTGGTAATTCGAGTCGATAAGCTACCGGTCCAATGCGTTCGATGATCTTGAACGGGCCTACATACCTTGGGTTCAGTTTACCTCTTTTACCGAAACGTATTACACCCTTCCAAGGTGACACCTTTAGCATAACCATGTCACCGATTTGAAACTCTAATGGTTTCCTTCGAACATCGGCGTAGCTCTTTTGGCGACTACGGGCTATTTTCAATCTCTCCTTGATTTGTACTATCTTCTCAGTAGTTTCATGTATGATCTCTGAACCAGTTAATTGTCGATCTCCTACTTCATTCCAACAGATAGGGGATCTACACTTCCTTCCATACAGTGCTTCGAATGGTGCAGCTTTAATGCTCGCATGATAACTATTATTATACGAGAATTCTGCTAATGGTAGATATTTATCCCATCCGTTTCCAAAATCGATCACACATGCCCTAAGCATGTCTTCAAGAGTCTGAATTGTTCTTTCACTCTGCCCGTCAGTTTGCGGATGATATGCGGTGCTCATATCCAAACGAGTTCCTAGGGCTTCCTGTAGTGATTGCCAGAACTTTGATGTAAATCTACTATCACGATCGGATATAATGAAAATAGGTATTCCATGCCTTGAAAAAATTTCCTTTATGTATAATCGTAATAGTTTCTCCATTCTATCCGTTTCCTTTATAGGCAAGAAATGTGCAGATTTGGTGAGACGATCAACTATTACCCAAATGGTGTCATAACCCCAGGCAGTCTTAGGTAAATTTGTGATGAAATCCATGGTAATACCATCCCATTTCCATTCTGGGATTTCTGGTTGTTGAAGTAACCCTAACGGCTTCTGGTGTTCTGCTTTGACTTTGGAACAAGTTAAACATTCCCCAACATATGTTGCAACATCTGTCTTTAAATTAGGCCACCAATAATGCGTCTTAAGATCTTGGTACATCTTTCCAATTCTAGGATGTATCGAGTATCTTGTCTTATGCGCCTCATTCAATATCAACTTCCTTAATCCACCCAACTTCGGTACCCAAATATAGTTTGCAAAATATCGAATTCCGTCTTCCTTTATAACGAGTTGCTTCTCATACTTCTTCATTATTTCATTTCCTATGTTCTCTTTAGTAAGAGCTTCTCGTTGAGCCTCTTTGATTTGTGAGTTAAGATTCATGCGAATTTTTATGTTCATCGCTCGTACTCGAATTGGCTCTCGTTCCTTTCTACTTAGAGCATCGGCCACTACATTCGCTTTCCTGGGATGATAGCAAATCTCACAATCATAGTTGTTTATCAGCTCGACCCACCTACGTTGCCTCATGTTCAGCTGTTTCTGATCGAAAATATGTTGAAGGCTTTTATGATCGGTAAACACAGTGCATTTAACCCCATATAAGTAGTGTCTCCATATCTTCAATGCAAACACTACTGCTCCTAATTCTAGATCATGCATCGTGTAATTCCGCTCGTGAATCTTCAATTGACGAGATGCGTATGCAATAACTTTCTTTCGTTGCATAAGGACGCAACCAAAACCTTGTCGCGAAGCGTCACAATATATCTCAAAATCATCGTTCCCTTCAGGTAACGATAAAATAGGTGCTGTAGACAACTTCTTCTTCAGTAATTGAAATGCACTCTCCTGCTCAGAAGTCCATTCGTACTTCTTCCCTTTTTGCGTTAACGCTGTTAATGGTTTAGCTATTCGGGAAAAATCTTGAATAAACCTTCTATAATAACCGGCTAAACCTAAAAATTGACGTATCTGCATTGGTGTCTTAGGAGTCTCCCATTTTTCAATGGCCTCAATTTTAGCTGGGTCAACCTGAATTCCTTTGCTACTAACAACGTGGCCAAGAAATTGCACTTCTTTCAACCAAAACGCACACTTAGAAAATTTGGCGTATAACTGTTCTTTTCTTAACAATTCTAATACCAACCTTAAATGCTGTTCATGCTCTTGCTCATTTTTGGAATAGATAAGAATATCGTCAATGAAAACGGTAACAAACTTATCTAGATACGGACTACAAACTCGATTCATGAGGTCCATGAATACAGCTGGCGCATTCGTCAATCCAAATGGCATGACTAAAAATTTATAATGACCGTAGCGTGTCCGGAAAGCAGTTTTCAGAATATCTTCTTCTTTGACACGTAGTTGATGATAGCCCGATCTTAAGTCAATTTTCGAGTACACACATGATCCTTGCAGTTGATCAAATAAGTCGTCAATTCTCGGTAGTGGATACCGATTCTTGATAGTTAACTTATTTAATTCACGATAATCTATACACATCCTAAAAGATCCATCTTTCTTTTTAACAAATAAAATTGGAGCTCCCCACGGTGAAGTACTTGGTCGTATGAATCCTCGGTCCAGTATTTCTTTTAACTGACTCTGAAGTTCTTTTAACTCGGACGGTGCAAGTCTATATGGAGCACGAGCAACCGGTGCAGCTCCTGGTACAAGATCTATTTGAAATTCTACAGACCTGAAAGGAAGTAGTCCCGGTAATTCTTCCGGAAATACATCGGGAAAGTCTCTTACTACAATTACATCGTTAATATTCTTCTCCTTTTCTTCAACTTTCTTTACATGTGCTAGGATGGCATAACATCCCTTTTCTAAGCACTTTCGAGATTTCAAACAGCTAATGAGATTTAGGTTTGGGTTACCTTTATCTCCGTAAATCATTATCATTGATTTATCCTTTCGAGGAATACGAATTGCCTTTTCAGCACACACCACTTTGACTCCTATTTTGGACATCCAGTCCATGCCGATAATTATGTCAAAACTTTCTAATTCTACGGGTATCAAATCAATCTTAAATGTTTCTCCGGCTAAATTTATTTTACAATCACGGCAAATTTTATCGTCTTTAATTAGTTTACCATTAGCTAACTCAATCATGTACTTTGCATCTAGAGGTAATGATGAACAATTCAATTTAGCGTAAAAGTCTCTACACACGTAACTTCTATCGGCACCAGTATCAAATATAATAGATGCTGATAAGTTATTAATGATAAACGTACCCGTAACCAGCTCCGGGTCTTCATACGCCTCTCTAGCATTAATAATAAATGCTCTTCCACGTGCAGATCTGTTATTCTTCTCTGGATTCGGGCACTGGCTCTTATAATGACCCTGTTTCCCACACCCATAACAAGTAACAGTGGCCAAGGCAGTTCTATTTGCTTTAGTGGCAGGAGTCTTGGTGCCATTGGTATTTGTAACAGGAATCCTACAATCTTCAGCAAGATGACCCCTTCGATTAGAATTATCGCACACCACATTACAATAACCAGAGTGATGTTTGTGGCATCTAATACATAAAGGATTTCGTCCTTTGTAACCTGAGCTTGAACCACTACCCACACCTTGCGTGGTTTCTTGTTTCTTGTTGGATTGTTGATTACCTTCCCACTTTCTTTTGTTTTCTGATGTCTTGACATCGGTGTTCTTATCCAGAATAATCTGGTCCATCAACTCGTTTGCCATGGTGATGGCTTCATGAATAGTCTTGGGTTTCGATGCTGTAACATTTGCCTTGACATTTTTTAGGCAAACCATCTTTGTACAGTTCTATCTTCCGTTCTTCGGTTGGTACCAATTCGGGACATAGCAAAGCTAATTCCATGAATCGTTGATTGTAGTTGGTGAGTTCAGTACCAACAACTTTCAGGCTTCGTAATTCAGCTTCCAACTTCCTAACCTCGTTCCTTGGACAATACTCATTGATTAGCATTGTTTTGAATTCTTCCCAGGGAGTATCATAAGCTACATCTCCTCCTACGGCCTTCACATAGTTTTTCCACCACGTGAGTGCACTATCTTGTAAGGTACATGATGCATACTTGGTCATGTCCTTCTCAATACAACCACTGATTTTAAACACAGACTCAATCTTTTCGATCCACCGGGTTAAACCGACCGGTCCTTCTGTTCCACTGAATGATGAGGGCTTGCAACCTTGAAAAGTTTTGTAAGTACATCCCACACGAGGATTTAGGTTAACTGCAGCACCTCTCACAGCCTCGACCCATAACATTCTGTCGGTCACTCGCTGATTGATGAGTTCCTCGATTTCTTGTTCCGTCATTCGGTTCAATCGCGCCATAATCTTCAATAAGAATGAAAAAAAAAATTATTCACATGGAATATTATAGATGTAGTATGTATTTATAGTACATCGTAGCTTATTAATAACATGAACCAGTTATTATTATAAAATCCTTTTCTTCTTATTAGTGTTTTATAATTATATCTAGGGTAGTACCTACCCATTAAAGTTCATACTTAATAGCTTAGTACGAAAATCAATTACTACCACCCAAATAATACTCAACCATGGAAAATTATTGCATTTCAGACTTCACTATTTTACATATGCTTATCTTACATCAAACATTAAACAAACCACACTAGTAATATTATACAAAACGTTATATGATCTCATGGTTTAAAACAACAGCGCATCATTTAACCCAAAACGTTTGTGTTCAAAGAAATTGCTTAAAGCTTATCTTGACTGTCTCCCTGCGTTTTGGCTGAGGGTCTGAAGAACTGGATCCCGGGATAGAACTAATAGGAATAGCGGGAATAGGGGTGGAAGTGTCTGGTGGAGTTGGTGCCACAACATCCTCACTAAACTCGGGATTTGGATTTTCCAATTCAGTAGCCTTTCGTTTCTTTCCTCTTTCGAACTTGTCTTTCGTAATTTCCTGTATTTCTTCCTCCTCAGGATCAATTTCCGGTTCCTCTTCAATTGATTCATCCGAAAATTGTGAGTCTTCCCCAAAGGTGTCGTTTTCATCATCGGACAAGTTAATGACTGGAACACCATCTGAAGATTCTGGTTCAGAGTCACTGAATGTGATAACAAGTTCTAAGCCAGACATCTATCACATAACAACTAGCACGTTAGTACCACATTATATTTACATATTAATTTTTAACCAACAAGGATAAGCAATAGTTTTCTAAATCAAACACGGTCAAAGTCCAGAATCACTAATGCATCCTAATAAACTCAATAAGACACACTAATGCAAATTTTCTGGTTCTCTAAGACCAACGCTCTGATACCACTTGTCATAACCCGTCCTAAACCATAAGGACAAATATAATAACATATGATTTCATCGCGAGGTATTGACCTCTATATGCGACATTTTTCAAAGAAAACTGCATTCGTTTTTATAATACAAACCATAACTTTTATTAAAATACAAGGTTTAAACAACATAATAATGATTATCGCTTAGCGATAATCTTAGCCTTACAAACATTACATGTGATGATAACAATACGATTTCCAACATATTTTACATTACAAATCCTCCGATATGCAGTTTTATTTTTGACACAAATATGCATACTCCAGATCTTGCTTAAATTCAACATGATGCAGCTGAAGCTTTTAGTTATCACCTGAGAATAAACATGCTTAAAACTTCAACATAAAGTTGGTGAGATATAAGTTTAATGCTGGCAGCGTTATAAATATAGACCACAAGATTTCATATATAAACGTTTTAATAAAAATATTCTAAGTTGTTGAGCACTTGATAACCATACTTAACATTTTGTGTTGTAATCTTGTGTAATTAGTCAACTAACTTCCAAATTCTAATTACCTCTTATCTAGGGCAGTATTAAAGGTGATTAGGATGTTGATTTGATATGTATATACTAATAGTAAATACGTATAGAAGCTGGGTATGATACGGGTACATATACTCTAGATATACTTGTAGAAATCTTGAGAAAACGGAACTAGAATTCAAATATAACTATCTTTTGTAATTATACTTATATTGTTTTATGTATAAAAGCCCTTTAAAAGTGATTAAATACATATCTATACGATACATGTATAAGCATTATAAGTTTTAAGTATTTATGTCAAAGAACGTTACGTATAGTTATCGTTTTGAAAACTTAAGTTAGTAGTTTCAAAATATACTTATAACTCATTGTTATTAGTACACAATGAGATGTTAAACCATCCTTAGATCATGTTAAATATATATAAATACATATATATACACAAACGTATAATTATCGTATGTTATATAGTTTGTGATATCATCGGTCAAATTGGATGGTCAAACGTTGTATAAAACTCTTTTAAAAAAAATAAGTCTCAACAATTTAGATTGCTTATCATGTTGGTAAGGTTTAATTTATGTAAATATTAATCTTATAAGTATAGAACGATCGGAAAAATCTGGGTCATTACAGAAACAGCTAAAGCCATAACCACAAGAAGTGGTATTACACTTAAACCACCTGAAATACCTGTAATTTATGATGAAGCTATTCCTACTCCATAAGAACCACAACCTGAGCAAGATAAGGAAACAGAACCGGTAGTTGAAAAGGTTAATGAAGATAACACAGTTAAGGCTGAACCTTATGTTAAACCATACCAACCATCACTTCCTTACCCAAGTAAAATGAGAAAAGAAAGACTTGAAGCTGAGCAATCCAAATTCTTAGATATGTTTAAACAGATAAATGTAAATCTTCCTTTCATTGATGTGATTTCAGGAATGCCTAGATATGCTAAATTTCTGAAAGATTTAATCACGAATAGAAAGAAAATGGAAGAACTCTCAGCTGTTACTATGAATGCTAATTGTTCTGCAGTGCTGTTGAATAAGATACCAGAAAAATTATCTGATCCAGGAAGTTTCACAATTCCATGTTTTCTGGGTAGTCTTAGGTCAATAGAATCATTGGCAGATTTAGGTGCTAGTATAAATCTAATGCCGTATTCACTATACGTTAAACTAGACCTTGGAGAATTGAAACCAACACGAATAAGTATACAACTAGCCGATAGATCAGTAAAATATCCTAGAGGGATAATGGAAAACATGCTAGTTAAAGTTGGTACTTTAGTATTTCCAGTAGATTTTGTTATTCTGGATATGGAAGAAGATTCTCGAGTTCCTCTCATATTAGGAAGACCATTCTTAAACACGGGTAAAGCAATAATAGATGTGTTCGGTAAGAAACTGACCCTAAGTATAAAGGACGAGAGTGTTACCTTTTCTGTTGATAGAGCCATGCAACAACCGCAATCTGCAGATGATACATGTTATTATATTCAAACTATAGATTCACATGCAGAATTGTTGGAAGAATTTCCAGAATTACAAGGAACAGGAGAATGTTCTTTAGGAGAAGGAACTGAACCAATTGATGAAACTGAAATGTTAGCTACACTTATGGCTAATGGATATGAACCAACAACAGAAGAAATTCAAATGCTAAAAGAAGAAGACAGATATCGATATAAATCATCGATAGAAGAACCACCGACATTAGAGTTAAAGCCACTTCCAAACCATTTGGAATATGCTTATTTACATGGTAAATCTGAATTACCTGTAATAATATCGTCTTCTCTTACTGAAAATGAAAAATCTAAACTCATTTCTATGTTAAAAGCTCATAAACCAGCTATTGCATGGAAGATTCTTGATATTAAAGGAATAAGTCCTTCGTATTGCACACATAAAATCCTTATGGAAGAAGGTCATAAAACGTATGTGCAACGCCAACGAAGAATAAATCCTAATATGCAAGATGTTGTTAAAAAAGAAATTATTAAACTGCTTGATGCAGGTTTAATTTATCTAATTTCTGATAGTCCATGGGTAAGCCCAGTTCAATGCGTACCTAAGAAGGGTGGCATGACTGTTATCACAAATGAGAAAAATGAGCTTATTCCTAATAGGACTGTAACAAGATGGCATGTTTGTATTGATTATATAAAATTAAATGACGCCACCAGAAAAGATCACTTTCCCTTACCTTTTATTGATCAAATGTTGGAAAGATTAGCCGAAAATAGTTACTATTGTTTTCTTGATGGTTTTTCCGGATATTTTCAAATTCCAATAGCACCCGAGGACCAAGAGAAAACCACGTTCACGTGCCCTTATGATACTTTTGCTTACAAACGCATGCCATTTGGACTTTGCAACGCCCCTGCAACCTTTCAAAGGTGCATGATGGCGATTTTTTACGACATGATAGAAGAATGCATGGAAGTTTTCATGGATGACTTTTCAGTCTTCGGTGATACTTTTGAATCATGTCTAGTTAATCTTGAACGAATGCTTATTAGATGCGAACAATCAAATCTAGTTCTTAATTGGGAGAAATGCCATTTCATGGTTAAAGAAGGCATCGTTCTTGGTCATAAAATTTCAAAGGAAGGAATTGAAGTGGATAGAGCTAAAGTAGATGTAATTGCTAAACTTCCACATCCCACCAATGTTAGAGGAGGTAGGAGTTTTCTAGGGCATGCCGGTTTTCACTGACGTTTCATAAAAGATTTTTCTAAAATTGCCTCTCCTATGAATAAACTCCTAGAAAAGGATGCTCCATTCATCTTTTCAGATGAATGCATCAAATCTTTTCATATTCTTAAAGAGAAACTCACTAATGCGCCGATCATGATAACTCCAAATTGGAATCTACCGTTTGAACTAATGTGCGATGCAAGTGATTTTGCAATGGGAGCCGTTTTAGGACAAAGGATTGAAAAATGATTTCAACCTATTTATTACGCTAGTAAGACACTACAAGGAGCACAAACAAATTACACAACTACTGAAAAAGAACTCCTTGCTATTGTCTTTGCTTTCGACAAATTTCGTTCATATCTCGTTCTAGCTAAAACGATGGTCTATACCGACCATTCTGCTCTTAGATACCTATTTTCGAAACAAGATGCCAAACCAAGATTAATCCTTTGGATTTTACTTTTACAAGAATTCAATATTGAAATCCGAGATAAAAAGGGAGCAGAAAATCTCGCCGCTGATCATCTTTCTCGACTTGAAAATCCTGAATTAGAAGTTCTGAATGAATCGGCCATACAAGACAACTTTTCTTATGAATATCTAATGAAGATAGATTATAATGAAATTCCATGGTTTGCAGACTATGCAAACTACTTAGTATGTGGATTCCTTGAAAAAGGGTTGTCGTACCAAAAACGAAAGAAATTCTTTAGTGATATAAAACACTATTACTGGGAAGATCCACATTTGTTTAAAAGTTGTCCCGATGGAATAGTACGCCGATGTGTATTCGGAAATGAAGCCAGTCAAATCTTAAACCATTGTCATACAGGACCAACAGGAAGGCATTATGGGCCTCAACTTACAGCAAGAATAGTTTACGATGCTGGATTCTATTGGCCTACAATTTTCAAAGACGCACACCTTCTTGGCAAATCCTGTGATGCTTGTCAAAGGGCCAAAAAAATAAGTCAACGTGATGAAATGCCACAAAATGTCATTCAAGTATGTGAAGTATTTGACATTTGGGGTATTGACTTTATGGGCCCATTTCCAAAATCTCATAATAATCTCTACATTCTCGTTGCCATTGATTATGTATCTAAATGGGCGGAAGCACAAGCTCTCCCAACTAACGATGCATGAGTGATCGGGGTACTCATTTTTGTAATAATCAACTTGAGAAAGTTCTTAAAAGATATGGAGTAACTCATAAAATCTCCACCGTTTATCATCCACAAACAAGTGGACAAGTTGAAAATACCAACCGAGCTTTAAAACGTATTCTAGAGAAAATCGTCGGATCTAATCCGAAGGAATGGTCCATGAAATTGGAGGATGCACTCTGGGCTTTTAGAACAGCCTACAAAACTCCAATTGGAACCACACCTTTTAGACTCGTTTACGAAAAAGAATGTAATCTTCCAGTAGAAATTGAACACAAAGCATTTTAGGCTTTGAAGACATGTAATCTTGATTTACATGAAGCTGGACGTCTACGGTTAAGTTTATTAAACGAATTAGAAGAATTAAGACATGAAGCATATGAAAATTCGTTAATCTATAAGGAAAGAACGAAGAAATGGCATGATAAAAGAATCAGAAGATCAAAAGAATTTAAAGAAGGAGACAGAGTTCTTCTTTTCAATTCACGATTCAAGCTATTTCCTGGAAAATTGAAATCAAGATGGTCTGGACCATTCATAGTCAAAAGAATTTTCCCGTACGGAACGGTAGAATTAATAAATTCAAATGGGATTGAATTTAAAGTTAATGGTCACAGAGTTACACATTACATAGATAATCCAATGGAAGTTGACAACGAAGTTAATCACAATTTCAACACCACAGCTAACTAAGTGTGGGGAGGTTCGAATCTTTTAAGAATAATATGTATTTATGTTAGAGTTAGATATTCTGTTTTCGTGTAGTTCTCGAGAATGGAATCCGAATGGTCTTTCCCTAGCAGACCCTAAAGAACTAGTCTTCTCCCCCCATTCTGAATTTTTATTTTTTTAGATTTTACGAGATGAAGACTTCCTGTGAACTAAACCATGGTCTAATGCTACACGCTTTGATCACTAAACGTAATAATGACACACTCCCGAGTGACCTGGTATCAGTAATAAGAGCCAAATTGGACGGAGTAAGAAAAGAATCCAGGAACGAAAATAATAAGTTACAATTTGGTAAAGGAAAATCAAAATCCAAAGAAGAGCACGACACCTTGAAAGATGTCACAAATGCGGAAAATGGTCACACGAAGGAAAATGCTCGACGAATCAGACATATTCCAATACCGAATTCGTTACTTTATGCTGAGATGGACCGTTCATATGTTTCCAAGAAAAATCGTTGAATGCTCGAGGTTATGCCTATGTAGCTATGGAAAACCAATTAGTCCGACTATCTTATAAGTGGGCTAAAGCAGGTCACTGAGAATTCTATCTCACAGGTAAGTATGTACAGTTTTTGTTTTTATTTTATTGCTTTTAACCTTTTGATAATAAACGCTAAATTGTTCGCTATAAAGTATTAAATTGATACTCAATAAAATTAGGTTTTGCAACCGAAATTATTGATATCATACAAAAATTTATTACATCACTGCGAAATTTACCGTTTATTCTTAAGGTATAAATATCTTTAATCAATCAACCTAAAATATTTCAAAAATTCGTCATGAGTTAAACTAGGTTATGGAACCGAAATTACTTTACCGAAAAGAGGGGCGTATATTTTTGATAATATTTGATTGATTAAAATGGGATAAAAGACCAAAAAGATTTTTAATTCTAATTTATTTTTACCTTGTGTTTAAAATTAATATATAAATATTAAATTAATATTGTAAATTTTTATTAATCGATATAATTAAGTTTGTAAATATTTTAAAAATTAATATTTTCAATATAAGTTTGTAAAACTAAAAATATTAATGATATATTAATTTTTAATTTTATGCATTTTAAATATTAGTTTGGTGTGAATTTAAAAATAAAAATTTACTTTATTTCACTAAGTTAAAATTTGATATTTAAAATTCGTCGTGAGTTGAAGACTAGGTCGTTGAACCGAAATTGCTTTACCCGAGGGTGGGACGAGAAATTTTATTATCATTATTTTTAATCTTATTGAATTAAAGTATGCCAAAAACCAAAAAAAAAAAAACAAAAATCTTTGCTTTTAAACGCCAATATGTTTGGAAACTTTGGTAAAATTTAATCATTTTTCTACGCTAATCACCCTCAATAATTTAAATTGTTACTGCTTTCTTGCAAATGAGGGCATTGCAAGATCTTAAGTGTGGGAAGGCGTTAAATTCTTTCGGATTTTTAAAATTTTTTGACTTAAACACTTGGTTACCATTAAAAATACTAGTAACGTAGTAGTTGTATTAGAATCTAGTGCTCTATACTGACTACCCAATTCTAGTAAAATTTTCAAAATTTTCAATTAAATGAATTCAAAATCATGTTTATACATATTTATGAACGATAAAACTAGGTATTAACACCGAAATTATTGTTACCTCGGAAAGGACATAAATTGAGAAACAACCCAAAATGTCAGAATTCATTTAAAATGGAATAGAGGACAATAAAAAGGCAAAGAAAGGAAAATAAAAGTCAAGTGTGGGAAAATTTACCAAGTTATTTAAAACATATGTCACATATTTTTGTAACAAATAAATGAAGATATTTTTGCTTTGGACTAAACTAATCAGTTTTACCCGATTTACTGTAATATATTTGAAAGAAAGATGGTTCTACACGATGAATCAATTCCATCATTAAAAGGAAGTAAAGTCTTCCGAAAAAGACACGCGCTTCTTGATTTAGGTCAGGAAGTTGTCGTCCAGACTAGCTGTAGGTTGACGAAAAATCTAGAAAAGTCATCTCTAAAATCAGCAGGAAATTCACGGACCTCAGCATCAAACAGGGTCGCCAAGTGGTCAGACTTATCCTAACCATGAGAGGATCTATCTCGTAAAATGGGGAGGACGCCGTGCAAATTAGCTGGATAAGACTAATGAATCAGACCCCCAGAAAGGATAATCTCGTTAAAAGATCAAAAATCAGCTTTTAAGACTGATATTACTCAATCCTTGAGATTGAATTTAAAGATTGAGAATTACAAACTCATAGAATTCGATGATATCTAAACTCGAGCTTGAACGAGAAAATATTTTGATCAAAATTACAAACCGATTTGTTTTCTGAAAACCCATTTTCAATGCGTTCATTACTATTGAACGTAAAATCCTAGGAATTCACCTGGAATTCATTAGGTCACCTGAACCAAATAGGGTGTCAACCGTAAGAACGGTGGGTGCATAGCATGGTCGAAGACAGGACCTTGTGCCAGACCGAAAAATCATAAGGGTGAGCTTTACTATTGCTCCTACCAAGGATAGTAATTGCATCCGACACATTATAGACCATAATTAAAAGCATGTCAGGGGACATTACCTTAACAGTTGCTTATTCAATGCTTTCCTTTACAACCGGATGGTAGTTTACCGAAAGGTAATACACGGAAAAAGTAAACTTGGCGTGTTTCTTTCCTAATACAAGGTTAGCAAGTGGGTGACACAAAACCGCATGTTTTGAGCTAAAATTTTCAAATCTGAAACCCACAAAACCCACAAAAAGATTTTGCAAACACCGGTGAAGGGTTATTCCGGAAAACTTATCTAGGGTAAAAGCTAGATTGAATTTTCAAAAAGATCAAATGTTTTCATAAAGATCCAATTTCCTTAAGGATCTAAATTTTTATAGTCATGTGGGACTGTAAACCACATCGTTACTACCATTGTTCATATCGCCGTATAGAAATCACTGATGTACAAAGTATGAAGAATAAAGAAGTGATTCTAGTATTTTTATTTCAAGACTATATTGCTTGAGGACAAGCAATGCTCAAGTGTGGGAATATTTGATAATGCTGAAAACGAACATATATTTCATAGCATTATCCCTCAAGAAAGACAAGCTTTTAGTTGCAATTGTTCTATTTACAAGTGATATTCGTTTAAATAATAAAAGGTGAAGACAAAAGACAGATTCGACAAATTGAAGACGCAAACAACTAAAAAGCTCAAAAGTACAAAGTACAATCAAAGTGGTTCCAATTATTGATAAGAAACGTCTCAAAATTACAAGAGTACAAAAAGCAAAATGAAAAGTACAAGATATTAAATTGTACGCAAGGACGTTCGAAAATCCGGAACCAAGACATGAACCAACTCTCAACGCTCGACGCAACGGACCGAAAGTTACAAATTAATTATGTATATAAATATAATATAATATATAATTAATTATATAAATTATATATATATATATTATATTTATATAATTAAAACCGTCGGCAGTCAAAAGGATCCAAGAATGTTAGGTGAAACTGGAGGCTCTGCACTCGCGGAGTTTGAAGGCATAAAAACTCCACACTCGCGGAGTTTGTGGGCCTATAAAAGGCCATGCATTCTGCTCGAATTCTGCACCTTTTTTTCTAATTCAATCTATCTATCTTTCACTCGTAATATATATATATATATATATATATATATATATATATATATATATATATATATATATATATATATATATATATATATATATATATATATATATATTATAATTTTAATTTTAATTTTAAGTTCTAATAATAAGGGTATGTTAGCGAATGTTGTAAGGGTGTAAGTCGAAATTCTGTCTGTGTAACGCTACGCTATTATTAATCATTGTAAGTTATGTTCAACCTTTTTAAATTAATGTCTCGTAGCTAAATTATTATTATGCTTATTTAAGACGAAGTAACCATGATGTTGGGCTAAAATAATAAAACGGGGTAATTGGGCTTTGTACCATAATTGGGGTTTGGACAAAAGAACGACACTTGTGGAAATTAGATTATGGGCTATTAATGGGCTTTATATTTGTTTAATTATATGATAGTTTGTTAATTTAATATAAAGATTTACAATTGAACGTACCTATAAATACCCACATACACTCGATCGGACACGATGGGCGGGATATTTATATGTACGAATAATCGTTCATTTAACCGGACACGAGAATGGATTAATAGTTAATAGACTTATTAAAACAGGTGTGAATTATGTACAAGGACACTTGGCGTAATTGTTAACAAAGTATTAAAACCTTGGGTTACACGCAGTCGATATCCTGTTGTAATTATTAAACAAAGTATTAAGACCTTGTTACAGTTTAAATCCCCAATTAGTTGGAATATTTGACTTCGGATATAAGGATAATTTGACGAGGAAACTCGCACTTTATATTTATGACTGATGGACTGTTATGGACAAAAACCAGACGGACATATTGAATAATCCAGGACAAAGGACAATTAACCCATGGTAATAAACTAAAATCAACACGTCAAACATCATGATTACGGAAGTTTAAAGAAGCTTAATTCCTTTATTTTCATATTTAATTGCACTTATAATTATCGCACTTTTATTTATTGTCATTTTATTTAATTGCACTTTTAATTATCATTCTCTTTAATTATCGCAATTTTATTTTATCGCACTTTTATTTATCGCAATTTCATTATCGTTATTTACTTTACGCTTTAAATTAAGTTATATTTATTTCTAATATTTTACATTAGGTTTTAACTGCGACTAAAGTTTTAAAATCGACAAACCGGTCATTAAACGGTAAAAACCCCCTTTTATAATAATAATACTACTTATATATATTTTTTTATTTTTACAATTATAGTTTTTAAAAATATAGCGTTAAGCTTGTTTAAAAGATCCCTGTGGAACGAACCGGACTTACTAAAAACTACACTACTGTACGATTAAGTACACTGCCTATAAGTGTTGTAGCAAGGTTTAGGTATATCCACTCTATAAATAAATAAATAACTTGTGTAAAATTGTATCGTATTTAATAGTATTTCCATGTAAAAATTAATATTATTTTATACCCCTTCGCTTTAACATCAGCTATATCAGCCTTCATTCCTGGCCACCAAAAGTTTCTCTTGAGGTTTTGTTACAATTTCCCCGCTCCGGGATGTATTGAATATCTGGTTTTATGTGCTTCATCTAGTACCACTTTCCTCAAATCCCCATTCTTTGGTACCCAAATTCTTTCAGCTAAATACCTGGTTTCGTCTTCCAGAATATTAAGCTGTTTTTCTAATCCTTTGGGTATTTCCTTTCCAAAAATTCCTTCCTTCAAAACCTCATGTTGTGCCTCTTTTATTCGAGTAGTAAGATTAGTATGAATAATCATGTTCATAGCTTTTACTCGAATAGGTTCTCTTTCCTTTTGACTCAAGGCATCGGCTACCACATTCGCTTTCCCCGGGTGGTAACGGATTTCACAATCATAATCATTTAGCAGCTCAACCCACCTACGCTGCCTCATATTTAGTTGCTTTTGATTTAAAATATGTTGGAGACTTTTGTGGTCGGTGTATACAATAAACTTGACCCCATATAAATAATGTCTCCACATCTTTAATGCAAAAACAACGGCGCCCAATTCTAGATCATGTGTGGTGTAGTTTTGTTCATGAATTTTGAGTTGTCGAGAAGCATATGCAATCACCTTCTTCCGTTGCATAAGAACACACCCAAAACCCATTCTTGATGCGTCGCAGTAAATAACAAAATCTTCCATTCCATCAGGTAACGATAAAATAGGTGCCGTAGTCAACTTCTTTTTCAACAATTGGAAGGCACCCTCTTGTTCGGAAGTCCATTCATACTTTTTCCCCTTGTGTGTCAAGGCAGTTAAAGGTTTGGCTACTCGGGAGAAATCTTGAATAAATCTCCTATAATAACCGGCTAAACCCAAAAATTGACGTATTTGCGTTGAAGTTTTCGGGGTTTTCCAATTTTTGATGGCTTCGATTTTGGCGGGATCAACTTTGATTCCATTACTACTGACTACATGGCCAAGAAATTGTACTTCATTTAACCAAAAAGCGCACTTAGAGAATTTTGCATAAAGCTGTTCTTTTCTTAACAATTCTAACACAAGTCTCAAGTGTTGTTCGTGTTCTTTGTTATTCTTCGAATAGATAAGAATGTCATCAATAAAGACAATAACAAACTTATCTAAATATGGACTACATACTGGGTTCATGAGATTCATGAAAACTGCGGGTGCATTGGTTAGACCGAATGGCATAACCATGAATTCGTAATGGCCATAACGAGTTCTGAAGGCTGTTTTTGGTATATCGGCTTCTTTAACCCTCAGTTGATGATAACCCGACCTTAAGTCGATTTTGGAGTATACGCTCAAACCTTAGAGTTGATCAAATAGATCGTCGATTCGGGGTAAAGGGTATCGGTTTTTGATGGTTACTTTGTTCAGCTCACGGTAATCGATACTCATGCTAAAAGACCCATCTTTCTTTTTAACGAACAAAATTGGAGCTCCCCATGGTGACGTACTTGGTCGGATAAAACCACGTTCTAATAATTCTTGTAGCTGACTTTGTAATTCTTTCATTTCGGTGGGCGCAAGTCTATATGGAGCGCGAGCTATTGGTATGGCTCCTGGTACAAGATCTATTTGGAATTCAACGGATCGGTGTGGAGGTAGTCCCGTTAATTCATCCGGAAACACCTCAGGAAATTCTCTTGCAACGGGAACGTCATCGATTTTCTTTTCTTCTTTTTTAACCTTCTCGACGTGTGCTAGTATGGCATAGCAAACTTTTCTTATTAGTTTGCACGCCTTCAAACTACTAATAAGATTTAATTTGGCATTACCCCTTTCTCCGTACACCATTAAGGGTAATCCGTCTTCTCTCGGAATGCTAATCGCCTTCTCATGACAAACAACTTCGGCTTTCACCTTGGACATCCAGTCCATTCCAATAATTACGTCGAAGCTTCCCAATTCCACCGGTATTAAATCAATTGCAAACGTTTCGCTAACTAAACTAATTTTTTGATTTCGGAAAATTTTATCAACCTTAATTAGTTTACCGTTTGCTACTTCAACTATACACTTTTTATCCAAAGGCATTAATGGGCAATTTAATTTGGCCCAAAATTCTCTACTCATATAACTTCTATCGGCACCCGAATCAAATAAAACATAAGCAGATGTATTGTTGATAAGAAACGTACCCGTAACAAGCTCCGGGTCTTCCTGTGTTTTCTCCCCATTAATGTAGAAGGCTCTCCCATGGCCTTGCTTATTTCCATTCCTGCACTGGTTTATGGTATGGCCCGGTTTTCCACATCCATAGCAAACAACGCCGTTATTATTTGTTCCGGCATTATTTACTCCTTTTTTTCTATTTTGTCTGTAGACTTCACACTTTGCCGCAATATGGCCATTCCTATTACACTTGGTACATAATTCTCTACAAAACCATTCCGGATGAAACGTATCACACTTGGGGCATATAGTTCTTTGCCTTTTGTTGTCGTTGTTGTTGTTGTTGTTGTTGTTGTTGTTGTTATTGTTAGGGTTATTGTTGTTGAGTCGTTTGTTGTTATTATTGTTGTGATTGGGATTGTTGTTGTTGTTGTTGTTGTTGTTGTTATTGGGATGGTTGTTACGGTTATTGTTGCGGTTGTTGTTGCGATTATTGTTGTTGTTGGGGTGGTTGCGATTGTTGTTGTAGCTGTTGTTTTGAGTGTTGTTGTTGTACTGGTGACCCTGATCACTGCTTTCCTCCCACTTTCTTTTTCCCTGTTTCATTATGGCCTCCTCGGTCGCTTCTTTCTTTATCCTTCCTGTAATTTGGCCTATCAATTTGTGGGCTATACGGCTCGCTTTCTGCATTGTTGCAGGGTCGTTAGCACCTACATGCTCTTGGATTCGTTCCGGCAACCCTTTTATGAATGCTTCAATTTTTGCTTCTTCTTCCTCAAATGCTCCAGGACACATTAAAGCCAGTTCATTGAAACGTCGCTCGTAGGTAGTGACATCTAACCCTTGGGTTGTCAGTGCTTTAAGCTCTGCCTTGAGCTTGTTGATTTCGGTTCTGGGACGGTACTCTTCCGTCATCATGTGCTTGAAAGCGGACCATGGAAGTGCGTAGGCAGTATTCTGTCCTACGTAATCCATGTAGGTATTCCACCATGTCAAAGCAGTACCCCTGAAAGTATGTGTGGCATACTTAACTTTATCCTCTTCTGCACAGTTGCTGATTGCGAACACGGCTTCAACCTTCTCTGTACACCGCTTTAGTCCAAAGGGTCCTTCAGTTCCTTCAAACTCATTGGGTTTGAAGGCCATAAAAGCTTTGTAGGAACATCCTACCCGGTTGCCATTGTTTCCTCCACTGCTGGAACCCGATTGGTTATTGTTGTTCATTGCATTCACCACTGCAGCCATATTTGCAGAGAAAGCTTGAAGTTCTTCTGTGTTCAATTGTTGTTGTCAAGTAGATGGAGGAGCCATTTCCTTCAAAAATAGCCGACTTAGTTAATCATATAGAATTTTAGAAGTAGCCAAAAAGTATTTTGTAGCTTAATATGAACTTATTATTATAAAAGCCTTTTCTCCATATTAGCGTTTTATAACTATAATAATGTTCATACTTAGCAGCTAACACACAAATTAACTACTAAAATTCTAATATGAAAAACTATGGTAAGTTATTACGTTACTACGTAATAATAAGTTGTAATAATAATAATAAACCTTCCATGCTTATTTTTATTATTAAACAATCATAAGGAAAATTACATTGCGGATTTTCTTACAAACTTAAACACACAATATAATACACATTATACAATGCATGGAATACAGGATAGCTGCCGATGGTTCAAGAACGGCGAGATTTCTTAGATGTTGACGTTGTTTCTTTCTCGGCCAAACGTTTAGATTTTCGTTTGGATAGTTCTTTTTCCAATTCCTCCCAATTGGTTCTTTCGGCTAATTGTTTGGGAGCAAAACCAACAGTCGTTATACGAGCGGTCATTTTATAAACTGGTCTCTTAGGTGGTTCAGGTGGATGATCACAAACATTTTGGGTTATAATAGGTTCATCGGGTTTGGGATCGGGAATAACAGCCAAAGATTTTCCCAAATCACGTTGTGGTTCGGTAATTTCCACAACTTCTTCAGGATCCTCTTCTTCGGGTTCCTCTTCGGGATGTTCTTCTGGATCCTCTTCTGAAACCTCTTGATAATGCTAAAAACGAACATATATTTCATAGCATTATTCCTCAAGAAAGACAAGCTTTTAGTTGCAATTGTTCTATTTACAAGTGGTATTCGTTTAAACAATAAAAGGTGAAGACAAAAGACAGATTCGACGAATTGAAGACGCGAAGGTCCAAAAAGCTCAAAAGTACAAAATACAATCAAAGAGGTTCCAATTATTGATAAGAAACGTCTCGAAATTACAAGAGTACAAGATTCAAAATGCAAAGTACAAGATATTAAATTGTACGCAAGGACATTCGAAAATCCGGAACCGGGACATGAGTCAACTCTCAACGCTCGACGCAATGGACTAAAAATTACAAGTTAACTATGTATATAAATATAATATAATATATAATTAATTATATTAATTATATATATATTATATTTATAAAATAAACCGTCGGCAAAGAAAGAAGCCAAAGTTGTGAGCTGGAATTTCAAACTCCGCGACTCGCGGAGTTTGAAGGAGGAAATGGCCGCGACTCGCGGAGTTCCCCTGGACTCAATTCCCTATAAAAGCCAACGCAGTTCGACGAATTTTAATATCAAATATATCAATCTCTCTATATCTATACGTAATATTTATATTTATAATTTATATTTTAATTTTAATTTTAAATCATAATAATAAGTGTATGTTAGTGAATGTTGTAAGGGTGTAAGTAGAAATTCTGTCCGTGTAACACTACGCTATTTTTAATCATTGTAAGTTATGTTCAACCTTTTTACATTAATGTCTCGTAGCTATGTTATTATTATGCTTATTTAATCCGAAGTAATCATGATGTTGGGCTAATTACTAAAATTGGGTAATTGGGCTTTGTACCATAATTGGGGTTTGGACAAAAGAACGACACTTGTGGAAATTAGACTATGGGCTATTAATGGGCTTTATATTTGTTTAACTAAATGATAGTTTGTTAATGTTAATATAAAGATTTATAATTGGACGTACCCATAAATTACCATATACACTCGATCGGACACGATGGGCGGGGTATTTATATATACGAATAATCGTTCATTTAACCGGACACGGGAATGGATTAATAGCCACTAGAATAATTAAAACAGGGGTGAAATTATGTACAAGGACACTTGGTATAATTGATAACAAAGTATTAAAACTTTGGGTTACACTCAGTCGACATCCTGGTGTAATTATTAAACAAAGTATTAAAATCTTGTTACAGTTTAAGTCCCCAATTAGTTGGAATATTTAACTTCGGGTATAAGCACTTTATATTTATGACTGATGGACTGTTATGAAAAAAAACCAGACGGACATATTAAATAATCTAGGACAAAGGACAATTAACCCATGGGCATAAAACTAAAATCAACACGTCAAACATCATGATTACGGAAGTTTAAATAAGCATAATTATTTTATTTCATATTTAATTTCCTTTATTTTATATTTAATTGCACTTCTAATTATCGCATTTTATTTTATTGTTATTATATTTAATTGCACTTTTAATTATCGTACTTTTAATTATCGCAAGTATATTTTATCGCACTTTTATTTATCGCAATTTCATTATCGTTATTTACTTTACGCTTTAAATTTAGTCTTTTATTTATTTAATATTTTACATTTGGTTTTAACTGCGACTAAAGTTTTAAAATCGACAAACCGGTCATTAAACGGTAAAAACCCCCCTTTATAATAATAATATTACTTATATATATATTTGTATTTTTATAAAAGTAAACTAATATAGCGTTAAGCTTTGTTTAAAGATTTTCCCTGTGGAACGAACCGGACTTACTAAAAACTACACTACTGTACGATTAGGTACACTGCCTATAAGTGTTGTAGCAATGTTTAAGTATATCCATTCTATAAATAAATAAATATCTTGTGTAAAATTGTATAATATTTAATAGTATTTCCTTGTAAAATATAAGCTATTTTATATACACCTCTGTTTTGACATCAAGTTATTTTTGGCGCCGCTGCCGGGGAACAATCTAGCTTAAAAGCCAGAAGCGTAATGCTAAATTTTAAAAAAAAAAAATTTATTTTTAGTTTACTTTTATTAAAATACGCTTTTGTAAAAATACGTTTTTAATTATTCAAAAACATAAAAAGAAAACAAAAATATAAATATTTTTAAGAGTTTGTTAAATATTTAAGTTTTATAAAGTTTCTTTATTTTTATTTTATAAAAATATAAGTTTTATTTAAAAATTTTGTGTTTATTTAAAATATAAATTTAAAAACCGAAAAAAAAGTAAAACGCGTCGAATTTTAATCAACCTGTCATCTGAAAATTGGAACCCCGCGACTCGCAGAGTTTGCAGCTTCAGGCACCGCAACTCGCGGAGCAGCCCTGACACACATGACAGAAACCCTAATCAGCATTAATTACGGGTTTTATATTTATTAATTAACTTTTAACCCTAATTAGGTTTAATTTTAATATATTAATTAGTTTTACTTTTTATTTAATTTATATATTTAGTTAAATTAGGTTAATTAATGTAAAATTAATAGTTTTAATAAATAAATATTATAAAAATAATATTTTTATAAAAATTGTACTTTTTACAACTTTTTGTATATTTTTATATTTTATCCCTTTTTAATTGTTTTAGCGTAATATTTGTGTTTTTCACTAGTTTTTAGTGTTAAACTTAGTTTTTGCAATAGTTATATTTTTATTTCTAGATTTTTAGGCTTTGCCGTAAAATCCCTTAAGTGCTTTTTCTTTAGACTAAGATTTAGGTGCTTTAGAATTTTGCGACGCCTTTTTAAGTTTTAGTTTTTTTTTTAAGTTATTGCCATTTGGGATATAGTTTTACTTGTAAGCTTTAATATTTTTAGACGCCTTTTACCTATGTATCAATTATCATTCCAATTAGTAATCTCAATTTGCGATTATAATTTTAAGTTAGTGATAGTAATAAGGTTGGGTTAGTCGAGTGTTTTTAAGTTCTATAAGTTACTCTTTTTCTTTCTTATTTTTATTTTTCGACCTTTTTCGACACGCTCTTTTTCTTTCTTATTTCTCGCTATTCTAGTTTTAGGACATAGATTTTTATTCTACTTCTTATCTAAATTTCTTAAAATTACGAAAATTTATTTTAAGTGGTAAAATTGATAGACATCAAAATTTTCTGGTTCGTAGTAATAGTTGGATTTGTATGTGGACCGGGTTATTGGAGCCAAACAGTCCTCAATTATATTGAGACCAAACGAATCCTGCCCCTCTGCTGCATCTTTTGGCTATTCGAAACGTGGGCAAAATCAGAAAAGTCTATTAATTGGATAACTTATATAATTTTTCTTTTCTTTTTTAAAACTAATAGGATATTCAGTGAATGCACCGAGCAAGACGTTCACCACCTTTTGTACGTTCACCACCTTTTGTACGTTCACCACCTTTTGTACGTTCACCACCTTTTCTTTAGAATCGTCATCCAGTCGACCAAGTACTCCAATTCAAATTTTCGATAATCCATTTTTTGAACCCGACCTCACAATTGAGAATCCGGAGAATATTCAGGGACAATTCGTAGATCCTGAACCACTAAACTTTCCTCCGGAACCACCAATCATTCAAACAGAGATTGTTGAGGAACGAACCATTAAATCAGAATCCTCTAGTGATTCCGATTCAACAAATTCAATTATGGAGAATCTAGAACCTTTAAGTATGGAAGACCGAATGAGAGCTAAACGTACTGGCCAAGGTCACGCAATTACTCATCCAGACATTAATGCGCCAGATTATGAAATCAAAGGACAAATTCTACACATGGTGACTAATCAATGCCAATTTAGTGGTGCGCCGAAGGAAGATCTAAATGAACATCTTCGTACCTTTAATAGGATCTGCACACTATTTAAAATAAGAGAAGTGGAGGATGAACAGATATATCTCATGTTATTTCCCTGGACTTTAAAGGGAGAAGCCAAAGATTGGTTGGAATCGTTACCTGAAGGGGCGATCGATACATGGGACTTTTTAGTTGAAAAATTTCTTAAACAATTCTTTCCTACATCTAAAGCCGTAAGACTTCAAGCAGAAATTGTTACGTTTACACAGAAACCGAATGAAACTCTATATGAGGCATGGACCAGATTTGGAAAATTATTAAGAGGATGTCCGCAACATGGTTTAGACACCTGTCAAATAGTACAAATATTCTACCAAGGATGCGACATCACTACAAAGAAGGACATAGATATAGCAGCTGGTGGTTCTATTATGAAGAAAACAGAAACTGATGCTTACAAAATTATTGATAACACTGCTTCCCACTCACATGAGTGGCACCAAGAAAAAGATATCGTTAGATCATCTAAAGCAGCTAGAGCCGATTCTAGCCATGACTTAGATTCCATTTCAGCAAAGATAGATGATGTTGAGAGACGAATGGAAAAGATGACTAAAGATATACACTCAATACGAATTAGTTGTGAGCAGTGTGGAGGACCACATTTGACAAAAGATTGTCTCAGTATTGAATTATCAATGGAACAAAGAGAGAATATTTCATACATAAACCAAAGGCCTGGAAATAATTATCAGAATAATTATCAACCGCCAAGACCGATTTACAATCAAAACCAGAACTATAACCGAAATATTCCATACAACAACCAACAAGGTCCTAGCAATCAACAAGTATCCAACAATACTTACAATCAGCAAAGACCTAATTTTCAAAACAAACCACCACAACAAACCGATGATAAAAAGCCAAATTTAGAAGATATGATGACGAAGCTAGTTGAAACTCAAACGCAGTTTTTCACATCTCAGAAACAAACTAATGAACAAAATGCTCAAGCATTTAGAAATCAACAAGCTTCTATTCAAAACTTGGAACAAGAAGTAAGTAACCTAGCAAGGTTAATAGGTGAAAGAAAACCGGGAAGTTTACCTAGTGATACAAATGCAAACCCCCGGAATGAAACAGCTAAAGCCATTACCACAAGAAGTGGTACAACATTTAAACCACCTGAAATACCTGTAACTTCTGATGAAGCTATTCCTACTCCACAAGAACCACAACCTGATCAAGATAAGGAAAAAGAACCGGTAGTTGAATAGGTTAATGAAGATAACACAGTTAAGGCTAAACCATATGTTAAACCATACCAACCACCACTTCCTTACCCGAGTAAAATGAAGAAAGAGAAACTTGAAGCCGAGCAATCCAAATTCTTGGATATGTTTAAACAGATAAATGTAAATCTTCCTTTCATTGATGTGATTTCAGGAATGCCTAGATATACTAAATTCTTGAAAGATCTAATCTCAAATAGAAAGAAAATGGAAGAACTCTCGGCTGTTACTATGAATGCTAATTGTTCAGCAGTGCTGTTGAATAAGATACCAGAAAAACTATCTGATCCAGGAAGTTTCACAATTCCATGTTTTCTGGGTAGTCTTAGTTCAATAGAAGCATTGGCAGACTTAGGTGCTAGTATAAATTTAATGCCGTTTTCACTATACGCTAAACTAGACCTTGGAGAATTGAAACCAACCAGAATAAGTATACAACTAGCCGATAGATCAATAAAATATCCTAGAGGGATAATGGAGAATATGCTAGTTAAAGTTGGTACTTTAGTATTTCTAGTAGATTTTGTTGTTCTGGACATGGAAGAAGATTCTCAAGTTCCTCTCATATTAGGAAGACCATTCTTAAACACGGCTAAAGCAATGATAGACGTGTTTGGTAAGAAATTGACCCTAAGTATAGAGGATGAGAGTGTTACCTTTTCAGTTGATAGAGCAATGCAACAACCACAATCTGCAGATGATACATGTTATTATATTCAAACTATAGATTTACATGCAGAATTGTTAGAAGAATTTCCAGAATTACAAGGAACAGGAGAATGTTCTTTAGGAGAAGGTAATGAACCAATTGATGAAGCTGAAATGTTAGCTACACTTATAGCTAATGGATATGAACCAACAACAGAAGAAATTCAAATGCTAAAAGAAGAAGACAGATATCGATATAAATCATCGATAGAAGAACCTACGAAATTAGAGTTAAAGCCACTTCCAAACCATTTGGAATACGCTTATTTACATGGTGAATCTGAATTACCTGTAATAATATCGTCTTCTCTTACTGAAAATGAGAAATCACAACTCATTTCTGTGTTGAAAGCTCATAAACCAGCCATTGCATGGAAGATTCATGATATTAAAGGAATAAGTCCTTCGTATTGCACACATAAAATCCTTATGGAAGAAGGTCATAAAACGTATGTGCAACGCCAATGAAGACTAAATCCTAATATGCAAGATGTAGTTAAGAAAGAAATTATTAAACTACTAGATGCAGGTTTAATATATCCAATTTCTGATAGTCCATGGGTAAGCCCAGTTCAATGCGTGCCTAAGAAGGGTGGCATGACTGTCATTACAAATGAGAAAAATGAGCTTATTCCTACTAGGATGTAACAGGATGGCGTGTGTGTATTGATTATAGAAAATTAAATGACGCCACCAGAAAAGATCACTTTCCCTTACCTTTCATTGATCAAATGTTGGAAAGATTAGCCGGAAATAGTTACTATTGTTTTCTAGATGGATTTTCCGGATATTTTCAAATTCCAATAGCACCTGAGGACCAAGAGAAAACCACGTTCACGTGCCCTTATGATACCTTTGCTTACAAACGCATGCCATTTGGACTTTGCAATGCCCCTGCAACCTTTCAAAGGTGTATGATGGCGATTTTTCATGACATGATAGAAGAATGCATGGAAGTTTTCATGGATGACTTTTCAGTCTTCGGTGATACATTTGAAACATGTCTAGCTAATCTTGAACGAATGCTGATTAGATGCGAACAATCAAATCTAGTTCTTAATTGGGAGAAATGCCATTTCATGGTTAAAGAAGGCATCGTTCTTGGACATTAAATTTCGAAGGAAGGAATTGAAGTGGATAGAGCTAAAGTAGATGTAATTGCTAAACTTCCACATCCCACCAATGTTAGAGGAGTTAGGAGTTTTCTAGGGCATGCCGGTTTTTACCGACGTTTCATAAAAGATTTTTCTAAAATTGCCACTCCTATGAATAAACTCCTAGAAAAGGATGCTCCATTCATCTTTTCAGATGAATGTATCAAATCTTTTAATATTCTTAAAGAGAAACTCACTAATGCGCCGATCATGATAACACCAAATTGGAATCTACCGTTTGAACTAATGTGCGATGCAAGTGATTTTGCAATGGGATCCGTTTTAGGACAAAGGATTGAAAAACGATTTCAACCTATATATTATGCTAGTAAGACGTTACAAGGAGCACAAACAAATTATACAACTACTGAAAAAGAACTCCTTGCTATTGTCTTTGCTTTTGACAAATTTCGATCATATCTCGTTCTAGCTAAAACGGTGGTTTATACCGACCATTCTGCTCTTAGATACCTATTTTCAAAACAAGATGCTAAACCAATATTAATCCGTTGGATCTTACTCTTACAAGAGTTCGATATTGAAATCCGAGATAAAAAAGGAGCAGAAAATCTCGCCTCTGATCATCTTTCTCGTCTTGAAAATCCCGAATTAGAAGTTCTAAATGAATCGGCCATACAAGACAACTTTCCTGATGAATATCTATTGAAGATAGATTATAATGAAATCCCATGGTTTGCAGACTATGCAAACTACTTAGTTTGTGGATACCTTGAAAAAGGATTATCATACCAAAAACGAAAGAAATTCTTCAGTGATATAAAGCACTATTTCTGGGAAGATCCACATTTGTTTAAAAGTTGTCCCGATGGAATAATACGCCGATGTGTATTTGGAAATGAAGCTAGTAAAATCTTAAACCATTGTCACACATGACCAACAGGAGGGCATTATGGGCCTCAACTAACAGCAAGAAAAGTTTATGATGCTGGATTCTATTGGCCTACAATTTACAAAGACGCACACCTTCTTTGCAAATCCTGTGATGCTTGTCAAAGGGCCGGAAAAATAAGTCAACGTGATGAAATGCCACAAAATGTCATTCAAGTATGTGAAGTATTTGACATTTGGGGTATTGACTTTATGGGTCCATTTCCAAAATCTCATAATAATCTCTACATTCTCGTTGCCATTGATTATGTATCTAAATGGGCGGAAGCACAATCTCTCCCAACTAATGATGCACGAGTTGTAGTCAACTTTTTAAAACATCTTTTTGCAAGGTTTGGAACACCGAAAGCTTTAATAAGTGATCGGGGTACTCATTTATGTAATAATCAACTTGAGAAAGTTCTTAAAAGATATGGAGTAACTCATAAAATCTCCACTGCTTATCATCCACAAACAAGTGGACAAGTTGAAAATACCAACCGAGCTTTAAAACGTATTCTAGAGAAAACCGTAGGATCAAATCCGAAGGAATGGTCCATTAAATTGGAGGATGCACTCTGGGCTTTTAGAACAGCCTACAAAACTCCAATTGGAACCACACCTTTTAGACTCGTTTACGGAAAAGCATGTCATCTTCCAGTAGAAATTGAACACAAAGCATTTTGGGCTTTGAAGACATGTAATCTTGATTTACATGAAGCTGGACGTCTACGATTAAGTCAACTAAACGAATTAGAAGAATTAAGACATGAAGCATACGAAAATTCGTTCATCTATAAAGAAAGAACGAAGAAATGGCATGATAAAAGAATCAGAAGTTCAAAAGAATTTAAAGAAGGAGACAGAGTTCTTCTTTTCAATTCACGATTCAAGCTATTTCCTGGAAAATTGAAATCAAGATGGTCTGGACCATTCATAGTCAAAAGAGTTTTCCCATACGGAACAGTAGAGTTAATAAATTCAAATGGGATTGAATTTAAAGTTAATGGTCACAGAGTTAAACATTACATAGATAGTTCGATGGAAGTCAACAACGAAGTTAATCACAATTTCGATACCACAGCTAACTAAGTGTGGGGAGAATCAAGTCTTTTAAGGATTTTATATATTTCTGTTAGAGTTAGATTTTCTGTTTTCGTGTAGTTCTCGAAAATGGAACCCGAATGGTCTTTCCCTAGTAGACCCTAAAGAACTAGTCTTCTCCCCCCATTCTGAATTTTTATTTTTTTTTTAGGAAATGAAGACTGCATGTGAACTAAACCATGGTCTAATGCTACACGCTTTGATCACTAAACGTAATAATGACACACTACCGAGTGAAATAGTATCAGTAATCAGAGAAAGATTGGACGGAGTAAGAAAAGAATCCAGATGCGAAGATAATAAGTTACAATTTGGTAAAGGAAAATCAAAATCCGCAGCGAAAAGAAGAGCACGACACCTTGAAAGATGTCACAAATACGGAAAATGGTCACATGGAGGTAAATGTTCAAATAATCAAACCTATTCAAACACCGAATTTGTTACTTTATGCAGAGACGGACCGTTCATATGTTTAGAAGAAAAAACACTGAATGCTCGAGGTTACGCCTATGTAGCCATGGAAAACCAATTAAACCGACTATCTTATGAATGGGATAGATCGTATAACTAAGAATACTATCTCACAGGTAAGTCTGTACAGTTTTTTGTTTTTATTTTTTATTTTTATTTTTAACCTTTTGATAATAAACGCTAATTTTTTCGCTATAAAGTATTAAATTGGTATTGAATAAAATTAGATTTGGCGACCGAAATTATTAATATCATACAAAAATTTATTACATCACTGCGAAATTTAACGTTTATTCTTAAGGTATAAATATCTTTAATCAATCAACTTAAAATATTTCAAAAAATTCGTCATGAGTTAAATTAGGTCATGGAACCGAAATTACTTTACCGAAAAGAGGGGCGCATATTTTTGATAATATTTGATTGATTAAAGTGGGATAAAAGCCAAAATGATTTTTAATTTTATTTTTACAATGTTTTAAAATTAATATATAAAAATTAAAATAATATTGTAAACTTTTTAAAATTAATATATTTAAAATTGTAAATATTTGAAAAATTAATCTTTTCAATATAAGTTTGTATGTTTAAAAACAAAAATATAATATAAGTTTGGTGTGAATTTTTAATTTTTATTATATGAATTTTGAATTTTATGCATTTTAAATTTAAGTTTGGTGTGAATTTAAAAAAAAAAATTTACTTTATTTCGCTAAGTTAAAAATATGATTTTTAAAATTCGTCGTAAGTTGAAGACTAGGTCTTTGAACCGAAATTGCTTTACCCGAGGAAGGGACGAGAACTTTTATTACCATTATTTTTAATCTTATTGAATTAAAGTATGCCAAAAACATTAAAAAACCCAAAAATCTAAGCTTTAAAACAATCGCTTGAAAAAGACAAATTTTAAAATTTTGTCGAAGAACGGACTAGGACATTGATCCGAAACGACCTCGTCCTAAATAACAAAGGAAAACAAAATTTTAAATTTATTTTATATTTGTTTTATAAGTTAAGATTTTATTTAAAAAAAATAAATATCAAACCCCGCGACTCGCGGAGTTTGAAGGGTCAAACACCGCGACTCGCGGAGGGACCAAAACCCAAAAAAAAATAAAAACGTAAACTGATCAGTCCTCAACCACACACACAAAAATACTGCGAAATAACACCCGAAAAAACCCGAGAAAACACTCCCAAATTCACAATTTTTCACCATTAATCATCAAATCTTTTACTAAAATCATGTTAAGAAGGATGCTATCAAGGAATTACTCAAGAAAAACGGTAAATTTCTACAGCTAAACACCATTTAATCCGAAAATTGGTGTTCTTGAGCAATTTTTTCCTTAATTTAATTTTGATGTTTTCTAGTGTAATTATGCTTAAATTGCTTATGTATTATGCTTGTATAACCTAGATTGATGCTATTTAACATGATTAGAAGCCTTAAACTTCAAATTTTGAGTAATCTAGGGTCTGTGTTCTTAAGCAATTTGGGGCTTTTTGATATAAACAGGTTATGGCCGATTTTTGTCATGAATTGTTGCTAAATTAAGTAGTGTAACATGTTTAGGTAGTTAAATGATTCAAACTTTGAGCCTAAACATGATTTTGAGAATTAAAGTGGACTTTTTCAAGTCTAAAATTCATGAACTTGATTTTTGAAAGATAAAGCCATTTGAAACTTATTTAATTGCTAGTAATGATTATTTTGACATGTTATTTGAGTTGAATGCTTATGAACTTGGCGAACATTTTCGTATATGCTTATTTGAAAAAGTGTAGATTTGATAAAAATATGAAAATGAGCTTAAGTTTGATATAAATTGGACATGTTATTGTAATTATTTTGATTGATGATTTTGCTGACATTAATGCATATTTGGATGAACAAAAATTGTGTTTGATGTGTTTTGCAGACTGAAAGGGGTGAATCTTCATCCCAAGCTCGCAATGCTCCTCCTGAGAATGCGGACCAACAGGAGGTGGATAACTACTACAAGCAAGATATACCTCATCCAGTAATGACATTTTCTGATATGCACTTAGAAGATTTGCACCCGAACTTGAGATTTGACAGACGTTGGATAGATTATCTAAAATACCAAAGAGGATTGCATACTCTTCATTCTAAAGCTGTTGAGGTACCTAGGGTCATAGAATGGGGACCATTAAAAGCTATAGAATTGGCCGGGCCAATTAGGGAATTACTTGCACAGAGGTATGGTAATTCTACTTTCAACGATTGGGTACGGTTATTCAACATGCGTAGACCTGTATATAAAGTATGGTGTGAAGAATTGTTGTGTAGTATAGAGTTAAATGATCGGGTAGCTAGTTTAACCGATCGATCTTTTATTAGATTTTTGTTAGGAGGTTCGATGCGACACATGTCTTTACTAGACATGGCTCAGGCCTTACGTATATATATGCCTGAGGAGTTAGCATCTTCTGATTGTAGAGGGTTGATACTAAATGGTAAAAAGATAGACGAAAATTTTGATACGCTTGGTGTATGGAGTCAAATGACTAGCCATCACCGATTTAAAGGGGGAAATTACTCTTATTTGGATATAGATATAGCTGAATTAAGAGTAATTCATAGGTTTTTAGCTAATTCGATTACACAAAGAGGTAAGAATAATGAAAAGGTAAATGAACAGGATTTGTTTTACCACATGTGTATTCAAGACCCACAAAGTGCTGTAAGTATACCATATTGCGTGGGTTATTATTTATCAGCTATGGTTAGGGGGATGAGACCGCATAGCATAATAGGAGGTGGTATATTTATTACTTTGATTGCTGAATATCTCAATGTGGATATAAGTCGGGGGGGATTATTAATCGAAGAACCAGAATCCCAAGATACAATAGGTTTAAATCTATACCATGGTGCTAAAGTTTTGAAGAGGCGAAATAACGCCGCAGTACGATATAATGGTAGACATCCACAGGTTGAGAGAAACCAATAGCAAGGTAATGTAGGAGGGGAAAATGAAATGGCAGAAATGCAAAGGTTTATAGCTTCACAAGAGTATGAAAATGCTAGACATAGAGCATTTGAAGATTGGCAAGTTCATCAAAACCAAATCATAGCTTATTGCCAACATATAGGTAGAAACTATATTCCTACCCCAACTCCCATATTCCCTCCCTGATCTATAGAGATGCAACCACCGTATCCTACGTATAACCCAGGAGAAGCATTTTATAGCACATATGGTTATGCATGGAACCCCTTCTGGTATCAGTATCATCCCTAGTCTACTTAGTTTTTTTTTTATTTATTTGTAATGTTGATACATTTAATACTTATGTTGGATTTGTATTAGTTTTTATAATTTTCTAAATTTTATTATTAGATTTTAATAATTTTTGAATGTGGGGTAATATACCAAACTTCAAAAATATGTATATATGTTTGCAGTTTATCTTATGTACACAACAGGGTAAAACAACGCATTTTCAAAGACTGGCATTAAGTTCAGCAAAAGCAACTAATTTTGACGACAAGATGCAAAATATATGTGAAATAACAACAAGACGGAATGAACAAATGATATGCACCATTTATCATTCAGCAAGCAAACACAAATATGTTTGGAAACTTTGGTAAAATTTAATCATTTCTACGCTAATCACCCTCAATAATTTAAATTGTTACTGATTTCTTGCAAATGAGGGCATTGCAAGATCTTAAGTGTGGGAAGGGGTTAAATTCTTTCGGATTTTTAATATTTTTTACTTCATACACTTGGTTACCATTAAAAATACTAGCAAAGCAGTAGTTGTATTAGAATCTAGTGCTCTCTGATAATAAAGAACAGCCCTAGTCTTATATACTGACTACCCACTTCTAGTAAAAATTTTTAAAATTTTCAACTAAATGAACTCAAAATCATGTTTATACATATTTATGAATGATAAAACTAGGTGTTAACACCGAAATTATTGTTACCTCGGAAAGGACATAAATTGAGAAACAAACCAAAATGTTAAAATTCATTTAAAATGGAATAAAGGACAATAAAAAGGAAAATAAAAGCCAAGTGTGGGAAATTTTCACAGAGTTATTCAAAATACATATCACATATTTTTATACAAATAATTGAAAATACTTTTGTTTTGGACGATAATTAACTGTTTTACCCGATGAAAGAAAAGAAGAGATGGATCTACACGATGAATCAATTCCATCGTTAAAAGGAAGTAAAGTCTTTCGAAAAAGAAACGCGCTTCTTGATTTAGGTCATGAAGTTGTCGTCCAGACTAGCTGTAGGTTGACGAAAAATCTAGAAAAGTCATCTCTAAAATCAGTAGGAAATCCACGGACCTCAGCATAAAACAGGGTCGCCAAGTGGTCAGATTTATCCTAACCATGAGAAGGATTTATCTCGTACAATGGAGGGGCACCGTGCAAATTAGCTGGATAAGACTAATGAATCAGATCCCCATAAAGGATAATCTCCTTAAAGATTAAAAATCAGCTTTTAAGACTGATATTACTCAATCCTAGAGATTGACCTTAAAGATTGAGAATTACAAACTCGTGGAATTCAATGATATCTAAACTCGAGCTTGAACGAGAAAATATTTTGATTAAAATTACAAACCGATTTGTTTTCTGAAAACCCATTTTCAATTCGTTCATTACCATTGAACGTAAAATCCTAGGAATTCACCTGGAATTCATTAGGTCACCTGAACTAAATCGGGTGTCAACCGTAAGAACGGTGGTTGCATAGCATGGTCGAAGACAGGACCTTGTGCCAGACCGGAAAAATTATAAGGGTGAGCTTTACTATTGCTCCTACAAAGGATAGTAATTGCATCCGACACGTTAAAATACCATAATTAAAAGCATGTCAGAGGACATTGCCTTAACAGTTGCTTGTTCAACGCTTTCCTTTACAACCGGACAGTAGTTTATCGAAAGGTAATATACGGAGCAAGTAAACTGGACGTGTTTCTTTCCTAATACAAGGTTAGCAAGTGGGTGACACAAAATCGCAAGTTTTGAGCTAAAATTTTCAAATCTGAAACCCACCAAACCCACAAAAAGAACTTGCAAACACCGGTGAAGGGTTATTCCGAAAAACTTATCTTGGGTAAAAGCTAGATTTACTTTTCAAAAGATCAAATGTTTTCATAAAGATCCAATTTCCTTAAAGGATCTAAATTTTTATAGTCATATGGGACTGTAAACCACAACGTTACTACCATTGTTTATACCGCCGTATAGAAATCACTGATGTACAAAGTGTGAAGAATAAAGAAGTGATTCTAGTATTTCAAGACTATATTGCTTGAGGACAAGCAACGCTCAAGTGTGGGAATATTTGATAATGCTAAAAACGAATATATATTTCATAGCATTATTCCTCAAGAAAGACAAGCTTTTAGTTGCAATTGTTCTATTTACAAGTGATATTCATTTAAACAATAAAAGGTGAAGACAAAAGACAGATTCGACGAATTGAAGACGCAAAGGTCCAAAAAGCTCAAAAGTACAAAATACAATCAAAGAGGTTCCAATTATTGATAAGAAACGTCTCGAAATTACAAGAGTACAAGATTCAAAACGCAAAGTACAAGATATTAAATTGTACGCAAGGACATTCAAAAATCCGGAACCGGGACATGAGTCAACTCTCAACGCTCGACGCAATGGACTAAAAATTACAAGTTAACTATGTATATAAATATAATATAATATATAATTAATTATATTAATTATATATATATATTATATTTATAAAATAAACCGTCGGCAAAGAAAGAAGCCAAAGTTGTGGGCTGGAATTTCAAACTCCGCGACTCGCGGAGTTTGAAGGAGGAAATGGTCGCGACTCGCGGAGTTCCCCTGGACTCAATTCCCTATAAAAGCCAACGCAGTTCGACGAATTTTAATATCAAATATATCAATCTCTCTATATCTATACGTAATATTTATATTCATAATTTATATTTTAATTTTAATTTTAAATCATAATAATAAGGGTATGTTAGCGAATGTTGTAAGGGTGTAAGTCGAAATTCTGTCCGTGTAACACTACGCTATTTTTAATCATTGTAAGTTATGTTCAACCTTTTGCCATTAATGTCTCGTAGCTAAGTTATTATTATGCTTATTTAATCCGAAGTAATCATGATGTTGGGCTAATTACTAAAATTGGGTAATTGGGCTTTGTACCATAATTGGGGTTTGGACAAAAGAACGACACTTGTGGAAATTAGACTATGGGCTATTAATGGGCTTTATATTTGTTTAACTAAATGATAGTTTGTTAATGTTAATATAAAGATTTATAATTGGACGTACCCATAAATTACCAAATACACTCAATCGAACACGATGGGCGGGGTATTTATATGTACGAATAATCGTTCATTTAACCGGACACGGGAATGGATTAATAGCCACTAGAATAATTAAAACAGGGGTGAAATTATGTACAAGGACACTTGGTATAATTGATAACAAAGTATTAAAACCTTGGGTTACAGTCAGTCGACATCCTGGTGTAATTATTAAATAAAGTATTAAAATCTTGTTACAATTTAAGTCCCCAATTAGTTGGAATATTTAACTTCGGGTATAAGAATAATTTGACGAGGATACTCGCACTTTATATTATGACTGATGGACTGTTATGGACAAAAACCAGACGGACATATTAAATAATCCAGGATAAAGGAAAATTAACCCATGGGCATAAAACTAAAATCAACACGTCAAACATCATGATTACGGAAGTTTAAATAAGCATAATTATTTTATTTCATATTTAATTTCCTTTATTTTATATTTAATTACACTTCTAATTATCGCATTTTATTTTATTGTTATTATATTTAATTGCACTTTTAATTATCGTACTTTTATTTATCGCAATTTCATTATCGTTATTTACTTTACGCTTTAAATTTAGTCTTTTATTTATTTAATATTTTACATTTGGTTTTAACTGCGACTAAAGTTTTAAAATCGACAAACCGGTCATTAAACGGTAAAAACCCCCCTTTATAATAATAATTTTACTTATATATATATTTGTATTTTTATAAAAGTAAACTAATATAGCTTTAAGCTTTGTTTAAAGATTTTCCCTGTGGAACGAACCGGACTTACTAAAAACTACACTACTGTACGATTAGGTACACTGCCTATAAGTGTTGTAGCAAGGTTTAAGTATATCCATTCTATAAATAAATAAATATCTTGTGTAAAATTGTATAATATTTAATAGTATTTCCTTGTAAAATATAAGCTATTTTATATACACCTCTGCTTTGACATCACCTCTACTGCCTATAAGTGTTGCACCAAAAGTTAACTTTTCCGTTGGTTCATAAGTCATATGCTTTGACTCAGCCTCCAAATCACTTGATAAGTAAATGAAATCTGAATCACTAGAGATGCTTATATGATCGGATGAAGTCATCTATCACATAATAGCAGGCACGTTAAGAGAATGATATATCTTATATTATTTATATGTTAATAATCTTATGTTTCCAACAATTATATTAAGCAATCATTTTTAAAATAATTACGGTCGAAGTCCAGACTCACTAATGCATCAAAAATCAGTTAGACACACTAATGAAAAATTTTCTGATTCTCTAAGACCAACGCTCGGATACCAACTGAAATGCCCCGTTCATATTAATTGGTTTCTTTGCGAGGTTTTGACCTCTATATGAGACGTTTTTCAAATCTTGCATTCTTTTTTTTAAAAAAACAACCATAACCTTTATTATTGAATAAAGGTCTTAATGACATAATTTAGATTGTCTATCAAAGACAATCTCCTCAAATAAATAAGTTTTTACACAACCCACAATATGATCAAATATATTACAATAAATACTCCGAATGCAAGTTTAAACAATATAAACAATTATGTCGACTCCAAATCTTGACCTTGGGTTGGCATACGACAGCGGAAGCATTTTTAATATTCACCTGAGAATAAACATGCTTAAAACGTCAACAAAAATGTTGGTGAGTCATAGGTTTAATTTCTATATAATAATCATAACATTTAATAAGCCACAAGATTTCATTTAATTAAATACGCAGGATCATTACAACTGCAAAAATCATTCATACGATAAGTCGCCTGGTAACCGACCTTAACATAGAGTGCTTAAGATATCTGGCATCATACATTCCACTATTCAAATGTATGACAAGAACCCTTCGAAGTACTAAAGCATTTCCACTATTCGAAAATGGGGGTGGTTGGTGCCCGTAGATCTACCTTTAGGATTCGCGTCAATTAGTGTTTTTCACTAATTCTTATGTTACCAAGCATAATAATAATAAGTACAGATATCTGGTATAACAAAACAATCGTAGAATGTAGTTTCATGAACTTGTGCTTATTTTGTAAAACATTTATAAATTTTGCATGTATTCTCCTCCCAAAATAATTTAGATAGTAAAAATGGGACTATAACTCACTTGTGATGATTTTCGAATAGATGGTGATAAGACTTGGCCTTTTGACAAACTTACGAACCTAATAATAATATTCCTGTGTCAAGATATATATATATATATATATATATATATATATATATATATATATATATATATATATATATATATATAAAATTAATATTCCATACTTATGATACTTGTGATAATTTTAATTATCCATTGTTAGTAGTCCAACGTTCGTAGTCCAATAGTCCAATAGTCCAATAGTCCAACAGTATAAATATATATATAAATATAAATGCATATATTGTGTTAGAATTCACTAACACTATAATATATTGTCTTAATATAATAAGACACATAATATGTATATTGTCTGAAGCAATCCACGACCCATTATATACATGTCTCAGGCTCGATCACAACTCAAAGTATATAATATTTTGGAATCCACTTCGACCCACAGCTAACTCGAGATTACTGCCAATGGTGTCTAATAGTTTGTTCCAATAATATATATAGAAGAAGTCAAAATGATATGTTAAAACTTTGTATACGAATCCACGGTGATCAAGTCATATATATACATGGTGCCTTACGATCTTTATTAAGACTATAATATATTGTCGTAGAACTTAATCACGACTATTATAAATTATATTTCCATAAGTTCGGGAACAAGACATGTATAAATACATGTAGGATACAAGGTAAGTTAGATAGGGTAAGGTTAGCATCCATTTTTATAAATCATGTCCGTAGGTAAAAATTAAGAAAAATATCCAATTTTATTTTACCCATAATTTCTTCGTTACAAATCCGTTTTGAGTGATTTGAGTTGCCATGGTTTCATATCGAACTCAAAATTATTAATCTTAATAGAAAAAGTATAGGTTTATAGTCGAAATTACAGCTTAGGTGTCAAATAAGAGAAGATAGTCATATCCGTCGTAAGAACGACATCTTGATGACCCTTTTGAAAAACATACTTCCACTTAGAGTTTAACCATGGATTTTGGATATATTTCATATCCATATAAAATAAGATTTTTCACCAAATTAAATATTTTAATTCAAAGTTTAAGATAGGTTTTTAAAATTAAACCCAAAACAGCCCCCGTTCGACTAAGACGACGTATATTCGATTTTAAGGTGTTCTTCTTGTTTACCAGTTTTATATCCTTATGTTAGCTTGACATACTGTCATAATACATGTGTTGAAGTATTTTAAAAGTCAAGTTAGAAGGATTAAGTTTATTTGCAAACAAGTTTAGAAATAATCTAAACTATGTTCTTGTTTTATTAGTTATAAACTCAAAATAAGATAGCTATATGAATATGAATCGAATAAGATTATGAATAAGGTTACTACCTCAAATCAAATGAATAAAGTTGCTGGAGAAATATGGAGAATATCTTGGGTTCAAAGATATCCTTGATGGCTTGGAATTCTTGAAGTAAAATCATGAAATGAACAAAAGTTGGAATAAGAATTCTATCTTGATTTTAAGATAGTTATAGTTATATAAATTGAACCAAAGCTTATATATGATTATTACCTTGATTATAAGATGAAATACTACTGGAATGAAAGTGGAATTCTTGATCCTAAAGAGTTTTTGAGTTGGATTAAAAAGGTTGGAAATAATCTTCTTCAAATGGGTGGTTATTTTGATTTGTTCTTGAAAGAGTTTTCTTATGGTGTTTAAGGCTTAGCTTATGACCCAAAGGTTGCTGAATATTATGAAGGTTATGAGAGTGTTTGTGTATGTGTGTGTAGAGAGTAAATGATGTAGTAATCTTGAATCAAATGGATGTGTATTTATCCTCCATTTTGGCATAAGACATGGGGGAGACAAAAACAAATTTCCAATTTGTTATTTTGTGTAATAATGTATGCTAACTTCCAATTTAAGTTCCCTCTCATCTAAGGCATATCTAAATCTATTAAAAAGGTTAACTTTGATGTGTATATACACATAGTAAATACCTTTAGAAGTTGTGTATGATACGGGTATGAATACTGAATAAATACGAGTAGAATTCTTGATGAAATTGAATGAGAATATGAGTATAGCTATCTTTGTTGAGTATAAGTATGTTAGTATATATGTTTAAGTCCTTCAAAAGTGTATTAATACATATTAATACAATACATATACATACATTTTAATTTAGAAGTTATTACAACGTTAATCGTTATATATATGTATATAGTCTTGAAGTCCTTAAGTTAGTAATCTCATTTTATGTATATAACCAATTGTTATTATATGTAATGAGATACTTAAATATCATTTTATCAAATCATAAGTATATATATATATATATATATATATATATATATATATATATATATATATACACATCATTATATAATTATTTCGAGTTATGACGTTCGTGAATCGTCAGACAGACTGGGTGGCCAAACATTTGTATAAAATTCATCTCAAATAACCAAGTCTTAATGAGTTTGATTGCTTAAAATGTTAGAAACATAAATTATATAAATATTAATCTTCTATATATTAGCGGAAAAATCTGGGTCGTTACAGTTTTCAATCATACAACGTTAATTCGCAATCAATCAACAATTAGCAATACTAGACACCATTAATTGAGCACTAGACTCTAATACACCATGTAATTGATCAAAAAACTGAATTAATGAATTTAGGGTTAACAATTATACCTCAAACAATCAAATTGAGCACACTAACGCATAGGGAACGATACAAGGAACAACGTTCGTGCACGAGGTTTCTTCAAAAATCAACTTGTGATAATGGTTGTGGGGTGGTAATGGCTGACGGCCAAGAGAGGGGAGGGAGAGGAGATGTCGACTAGCTTTAGGGGAATTATAAGAGTTTCTAGTTTAGGATTTCCATTTATAGTCTAGGTTAGGGCCTAATTTAATCCCTAATTAAACATAAGCCTAAAGTTTAGTCCATAAGGGGTATGTGGGGGAGGGTTCGGCCGAATGGCCCACCTAGGGGTGTCCTGGGTTCGTTTTGCCTACTTATTTGTAATCGCGTGCTTCTTTTCGAGTGCCGCTAACCGTACCGGGTCTCCGGAACGTTAACTAGTCGTTGAAACGCAATCACCGAGTTTAATTCATTAAATAAATAATAAATTAAAAATAATTTTCTTAAAGTCAATAATTATCGAAAATAATTATTGTGACGTTTTTCTGAGTTCCGTAAACTGAAAAGTCTTCTAGACGATAAACTTAATCGTAACGTTTTCTAGTTCTTTCGCTATCCGAAATAAATCATAAATTAATATAACATATTAATTCAAAAATTTCTCTATTGAGTATGTATTTAATTTAATTAAACACACAACTCTAAGTAACCACCGTTAAATACTTAACGGACAACTAACGATAGTAAACGGAAAAAGTCGGGTTGTTACATTACCCACCTGTTATAAAAAATTTCGTCCCGAAATTTTAGTGGTCATCCGTCGTAGTCATCTCCTTGGGAAACAGTTGCGGATACTTAAGTCTCATCTGGTCTTCATGCTCCCACGTGAATTCTGGTCCTCTTCGGGCATTCCATCTAACCTTAACCAATGGAATTCTGCTTTGCTTTAGTTGCTTAATCTCGCGATCCATAATCTCAGCAAGTTCTTCAATGAAATTAAGCTTAGGATCTACTTACACTTCATCTAATGGAATCACTAAACTTTCATCTGATAAGCATCTCTTCAAATAGGAAACATGAAAAGTATCGTGAACCTCGCTAAGTTCCTGCGGTAGTTTCAATCTATACGCTACCGGTCTAATTCGTTCGGTAATCTCAAATGGTCCAATATACCTCGGACTTAACTTTCCTCTTTTTTCAAAGCGCACTACACCTTTCCAGGGTGACACTTTAAGCATAACCTTGTCTCCAACCTAAAATTCCAAATCTTTCCTTTTAAGATCTGCATAGCTCTTTTGACGATCTCGTGCTATTTTCATTCTTTCTCGAATCTGCACAATTTTCTCAGTTGTTTCATGTACAATCTCTGGACCAGTTAACTGGCTATCTCCTAACTCAGTCCAACATAAAGGCGATCTACACTTTCTGCCATACAGTGCTTCAAAAGGCGCTGCCTTTATACTCGCATGATAACTATTGTTATAGGAAAAATCTACTAACGGTAGATGTCTATCCCATCCAATTCCAATGTCAATCACACAAGCTATTAACATGTCCTCTAGTGTCTGAATCGTTCTCTCACTTTGATCATCAGTCTGCAGATGGTAGGCTATACTCATGTCTAAACGAGTTCCCGTGGCTTCTTGCAAAGCTTGCCAAAATTTGGACGTAAATCTACTGTCTCTGTCAGAAATAATAGATAACGGCACTTCATGTCTTGAAACTACTTCCTTTATGTAAATCTATGCCAACCTCTCCATCTTATCCGTTTCCTTAATCGGTAGAAAATGAGCAGACTTCGTAAGACGATCCACGATAACCCATATCGTGTCATAACCTCCTACCGTTTTAAGTAACTTAGTGATAAAGTCCATCGTAATATTCTTCCACTTCCATTGGGGAATCTCTGGTTATGTCAGTAGTCCTGATAGCTTCTGATGCTCTGCCTTAACTTTAGCACAAGTCAAGCACTTACCAACATAAGTATCGATTTCATCTTTCATATTAGGCCACGAATACAGTGCCTTAAGATCTTGGTACATCTTGTCGGATCCAGGATGAATAGAATACCTTGTCTTATGTGCCTCTTCTGGCACTAGCTCCCTTAATCCGCCAAATTTCGGTACAAATATTATGTCGATAAAATACCGGGTTCCATCATCTCGAGTAACAAACTTCTTATCAATTCCTCGAAGTGATTCAGTAGCAACATTCTCTTCTTTTAACGCCTCTAGCTGTACGTCACGTATCTGGGAAGTAAGGTTCCTTCGAATAGTCAAGTTCAATGCTATAACTCGAATATGCTTAATTCTCTCCTCCCTACTCAAAGCATCTGCCACTACATTAGCCTTACCAGGATGATAGCTAATGTCGCAGTCGTAATCATTTAACAACTTAATCCAACGTCTCTGTCTCATATTAAGCTGTTTCTGATCGAAAATATGTTGGAAACTCTTGTGATCCGTGAATACAGTAAACTTCGTACCATACAAATAGTGTCTCCACATCTTCAATGCAAAAACTACAGCACCAAGTTCTAGATCATGAGTCGTATAATTCAATTCGTGTATCTTCAATTGTTGGGATGCATATGCAATCACTTTCATACGTTGCATTAACACACAACCATAACCTTGCCGTGAAGCATCGCAGTAAACTACGAAATCCTCAGTTCCTTCGGGTAAAGACAAAATGGGCGCAGTCGTTAACTTCTCCTTTAACAACTGAAATGCAGCTTCATACAATTCTGTCAACTCATACTTCTTACCCTTGTGAGTCAAAGCTGTTAACGGTCGGGCAATAGTAGAAAATCCCTCAATGAATTTCCTATAGTAACCAGCAAGACCTAAAAATTGTCGTATCTGAGTTGGCAACTTAGGAGTCTCCCATTTCTTTACTGTCTCTATCTTTGCAGGATCAACTTGAATACCATTGACACCTACAATATGACCCAAAAATTGCACTTCTCGCAACTAAAAGTCACATTTTGAAAACTTCGCGTATAACTGCTCCTTCCTGAGCATCTCTAATAACAAACGGATATGTTGTTCATGTTCTTTCTCACTTTTAGGATATACCAATATATCATCGATAAATACTATAACAAACTTATCTAGATATGGCTTACACACATGGTTCATGAGATCCATGAACACAGCCGGTGCGTTCGTCAATCCAAACGGCATTACTATAAATTCATGATGACCATAGCGTGTCCTAAACGCTATCTTCGGTATATCTGATTCCTTCACTCTCATTTGATGATAACCTGACCTTAGATCGATCTTAGAATAACATGCTGATCCTTGCAATTGATCAAACAAGTCATCAATCCTCGGCAACGGATATCTATTCTTGATAGCCAACTCATTCAACTCTCTATAGTCAATACAGAGTCTCATAGATCCATCCTTCTTCTTCACAAACAATACTGGAGCTCCCCACGGTGATGAGCTCGGTCGAATGAATCCTTTATCTAAAAGCTCTTGCAGTTGACTAGACAATTCTTGTAATTTAGGTGGTGCAAGTCTATACAGCGCACGCGCTACTGGTGCCGCTCCGGGAACTAAATCAATCTGAAACTCTACGTCTCTATGCGGAGGTAATCCGGGTAACTCATCTGGAAAAACATCGGGAAATTCTCTAACAATTGCCACATCTTCGAGTTTCTTGCCTTCAAATTCAGTTTTACTTACATGAACTAACATAGCAAGACAACCCTTCCTCATGTGTTTTTGCACCTTCAAACAATTAATAAAACGTAACGGCTTATTGCTTCGCTCTCCATACACCATTAATGGTTCACCTTCAGCAACAGGAATACGAATCGCTTTCTGATGACAGACAATGTCGACTCTATTCTCGGCTAACCAATCCATTCCAACCACAAGGTCGAAACTTCCTAGCTTAATAGGTATCACATCTATCTTAAATGACATTCCAGCCAAAGTCAAAGTACAATCACGGTAAACCTTATCCGCACTCATTAGATTACTATTTCCTAGTTCTATAGAATATAAATTTTCTAATGACGATACAACATTTTTAAGGTTATGGCAAAAATCTGTAGACACAAAGCTTCTATCAGCTCCGGAATTGAAAAGTACATAAACAAGTTGATTATCGAGAACAAACGTACCTGTGACTAGCTTAGGATCATCACGAGCTTCACCGGAGTTAATGTTGAAAGCGCTTCCTCTTGCAGGTTCATTAGTCTTACTAGCAGTTGGGCAATCCTTCCGGAAATGACCTTCTTTTCCGCACCCATAACACATATTCGTACCAGTCTTACACTCGGCAGCCAAATGTCCATTCCTCTTACACTTATCACACTTTTTCAAACAATCCCCCGGATGATACCTATTACACTTAGCACACAATGGAAACTTTCCCTTATAACCAGAATTAGCATTTGGGATTGCAGCATTACTCTTAGCAGTATCTTGTTTCTTAAAGGGCTGCTGATTGTAATTCTTCCCCGAGTTATTGTTATTATTCCATTTCCTCTTGTTATCATGAGTTTTAGTCTCATTTGAGGCAGGAGTCTTTCCTCGCTGTTCGGCCTGATCGATTAACTCACTATCCATCTCAATAGCTTCTTGTATAGTTCTCAGCTTTGAAGTAGTTACACCACTTTGAATCTTCTCGGTCAAACCGTTCGCATAAAGAGTGATCTTACGATGTTCGGGAGTAACCATATGTGGACACATAAGGGCAAGTTCAAAGAATCTCTTATTGTAACTAGTCAAATCAGTACCCACTAGCTTCAGGCTTTGGAGTTCTCGCTCCATCTTAACAGTTTCGGCGTAGGGACAATACTCTGCGATCATTCGTCATTTCAAATCCTCCCATGAGGCCTCAAATGCTTGATCCATACCTATTGAGTTTGCATAGGTATTCCACCATGTCAATGCACCATCAGATAGCTTACTAGACGCAAACTTCGTTTTATCCGTCTCTCTACAACCACTAATACAGAAAACTGACTCAAGCTTCTCAAAGCAACGAGTCAAACCAACTGGACCTTCGGTGCCATTAAACGAGTGTGGTTCATAACTCAAGCAAGTCTTGTACGTACACCCTACTTGTCTATTATTTTGAGTATTAGTCGTATCTTGATTCCGGTGATTTGTAGCGTTCACATTGTTACTATTAGTTCCGTTTCGGAGTTCTGCCAAAACTCCAGTTATTCCTTCGGAAATCCACCGACGAACATCAGCTTGGGAAACTGGCTTGGGCGGCATTATCTTTCTGGTCAAGATAACACATTCGGTTAGTGTCAATGAAATTGACATATAAAATATACTAGCAACGGAACGATGCATAGTAACTAATATTAAATCGTAGCGATTCTAGTAGCACTAGTGATATATAATAGCGATACATAACGTTTAGTAGTAGTAGTAAGAACAATGTACACTAGTAACATTATCACTAACACAAATTTCCATTAGTAAACCAACACTTAAAGAAATAAACTTCTTGTTCCAAAATTCATGCATAACCAGTAAAAGTAACATATTCCTCATGTCATAAGTAAAACCACATAAGCAAAGCTACAACTAATAATGTATGTGTGAACATCATATAATAAATAGTAATATTCAAATAATGTTTGATTGCGTGGAACAATCTAGTCGAGCGATCTCTATTTGCGTTTCTGGAGTTCCATCAACAAGTACTCGACCATTTTCTCCAAATTTTCAACTCGCACGGTGAGATCATTTGGGTTGTTGTCATTAGTAGCAGCAGTGGAGGTACTAGGCTTAGAAGTAGATGTAGAAGCATCATAGGGATGAAAACAGTGACACATCTCAACTGACTGATTATCATAATGAAAACTCTTATAAAATGGGTTATTACACCGAGCAGGTCCTTTCGGTATCCTACGGTGGCCTCTCGGTCCAAAGGGGTTAACATAATCGGGTTTAACAAAAGGTGTTTGGGGTGAATCGGGTACATCAGATTCGGAATCGGATTCGGGTTCCGATTCTTCTCCGGTGTCATACTCCGTCCTAATCAATCTGGACGAAGTCACCAACATCTGGTCCCATATGATGTCTTTTAAAATGAGCAAATGCACAGCGGATGATTTCTTTCATACCTGAGAATAAACATGCTTCCAAGTGTCAACCAAAAGGTTGGTGAGTTCATAGGTTTATCATAAAACAATAAAATTCATCATTTTGATAGACCACAAGATTTAAATCCTGCATGGTACAAATGGGCCCGAATCCTATACCCACCTGTAATGTACATGCGATATCTTTTAAATACAGTACACCTTTCTCGTGTACGAAATCATCTTTCATAAATCTTAGTAACCGTACACATATCTTGTGCACAAAAATAACATACACATAACATGTATATAAAATCATTCTCTCGATACATAACATTCACTTTTCATTGCTTTCATAGCTTGGCTTGGTAACCGACCTTAACATATAATGCGCATAATAATATCCCCAAAACAGAACATCTCGTCTGTATAATAATCATATAAACTTCGAAGTACTAAACACCACACCCACTAGCCCTTCCGTCTAGTGAACATTCTGGGTGGGGGTGTTAAACCCAGTAGCTACCTTTAGGATTCGCGTGAATTAGGGCCATACCCGATTCTAATTCTTAGGTTACCAAGCAATAATAATCAGGGGAAAAATATTCATATCAATTGTGGCAATTATCACGTCCACATAATTCATTTGAGGAATGTTTTGCTTGTGTCTATCTCGTCAAACATTTATAAAAGCATTTCATGTATTCGCAGTTCAAAATGAATTTCAAAAGCATTTAATAAAGCAGTTGTAAAAACAGCGCATGTATTCTCAGTCCCAAAAATGTAAAGAGTAAAAGGGAGCAAATGAAACTCACCATAATGTATTTTATAGTAAAAATACATATGACGACATTGAACAACTGAACAATGCAGGGTTGGCCTCGGATTCACGAACCTACATCGTTTATATGTATATTAACACATATAATGGTAGTCGAACAAATTTAGGTATTATTATTAATTGTTATATTAGTAACTTATATGTTTTATTAATAACTAAATTAACTATATTTTCCTTTATATACATTAAATAGATAATTAATATTTATTACAAACATTTTAATATAGTTATGTTTTTAAGTAAATAATATATTTTTATATAGAAAATATTTATTTTATATATTAATAATACTAATAATAATAATGATAAAAATACTAATATTAGTGTTAGAAATAATAAAATTGATAATAAAAATAATAATGATAAAAATAATGATAATTCTAATAATAATAATAATAATAATAATAATAATAATAATAATAATAATAATAATAATAATAATAATAATAATAATAATAATAATAATAATAATAATAATAATAATAATAATAATAATGATAATAATAATCATACATTCATTAATAATTAATAATCATAATCATAATGAAAATAATAATAATACTTATATTAATAATAAACATGATAAAATTAATGATAATAATAATAATGTTAAGACTACCTTAAGAGGCTTAAAAAAAAGTGCCCGAGCCGGGACTCGAACCCACGACCTCTTGCTTATCAACTCTCTTACTAAACCAATGAGCCGTTTACTCTTCTGCGTTTCAAATCACAAGTTATATTCATATAACTCGTCTCTCATCTAATTCGGCCCAACAGGTGTTGCAGCCCAACAAGACAGCCCAATTAAATAAAGAAATATGCTAACTGTATTGGATCGTGGGTTTTTTGATTTTTAGGGTAACGTTGGTAATTCTCTTCCTCAACATAACCATCATCATCGATCCATCATTGTTAATCAATTATCTCGTCATCATCATATTTCCCTAATCATCTAAATTATCATCTCATCATAAACATCGTCATCATATATTCATCATTATCATCGACTCCACATCATAATCAAGAAAACAATTGGGTTTCGATGGTTGATGGTAGTGTTCGAATGAAACAGATAAACATCAGTTTAATTGCAGTTGATTTCGATCACCAAAATAGAAAACACAGAAATAATCGTAGTAGTTATGAATGAGGTGATAGTTTTCGAAGGTTTTATTTTGGTTTAGTTTAGCTTGACAGAAACGGGATATCGGTTTATGGTGTCTTGTGGTAGCTGGGACAGAATGTTAACAGCAAAACAAATGAATTATAGCGATTGCAACTATGCCACTGGATTGGATTAAAAACATTACGCAGCAGTAGCTTCATCCAATAAAGCAGTTTAGCAACAATGGATTTGTGGATGTATGGTGGCCTATCATAATAGTAGTTTAGCAAGCCCAAGAAGAATTATGTGGGCTGTTCAGTTTTGTGAAACCCGTTCGAAATAAAAAAAAATGCAGTAGTTAACATGCTGGTGTCACATACTGATTAATCATATTTTAATCACCATGCCATTCTAAAGTGACTTAAATTTGTCGGCAACATCCCAATTGTTTTGGCTCCACAAAACATAAATTACATTTAATTCCTAAAAGGTTATCAACTTTTCAATCAAAAGGGGATAGAAAAGAAATGTTGGTGGACTTTTTGGATTCCAGGACTTCGTGGACAGCTCATTACTCCAACCGTACCATACCTTTATCATCCACTAGCAACCTAATCCCATGAATTATTCATTTGTACTAGTACACCCTTGTAACCCACTATACACAGTGTTTGTCAAGTGGGGTTCCTTATAATAAATTTCGTCTATAAAAAAACGAACAATATCATACTTGTTCATGGTTCGTCTAGACAGGAAAAAAAATAAATAGCTGCAGTAGCGAAGGAGATAGAGAACAGGTATTATCGCAGTAGAATGACGAGTTACACGTTTAGAATTGGGTTATGTGAGTCGTTGAAACAGAAATTATGGGGTGTTTACGATATGTATATATACACAGGAAGGAGAAAAAAATATATCAAAAGTAGTTCGATGGCTTTGGTTTATATTATGGGTTGTGGTTTGCATGATAAAGATGGCGGTTTGGGTTTGATTAGTGGTAGTGATAAAGGCCAAAGGTGATGATGGAGTTCAAAGTGTTCGAGTGTGATGGTAGAGAGTGGTGTTAATTTTGCTTCGTTGGTGAATCGATGGTTGCCAAGGTGTTGGTGATTTAACAAGGAAGAATGTGGTGGCAAGGTGGCATTTGTTGAAGAAAAGAAACAATTGAAGATGGCACAAATAACTCAAGAGTTGATGATTTGGTTTTTGTGATGGTTAACCATGTTGGTGATGATTCAATCATGGTGGTGTTGGTTTGGTTTATACTCGTTCAAGAACAAGAGGAATCAATAGGTTTAAAGGGTGGCGTTGATTGTAGATGATGAAGTTGTGGTGATTCCTGGACAAGAAAAGGAAGAGATGGAGAAATGGTGATGGTTGATTTTTCTTCTTTTATGATTCTCAAACATATGTAATATAGGTAGATTAATTAGAGAAAAATCGATTGACTTCCTATTGAGATGATGGTTTGTTTTATACAGAAATTGGCTTGACATTGGTTCACGGGCAAAACAGAAAAAACAGATTAATAATGATATTTGCTTGTATATATTTGATTACTCGTAATTATTTGCTTTATATATATATTATATTTAATTTAAATGATAAATAAATAATAATAATAATAATAATAATAATAATAATAATAATAATAATAATAATAATAATAATAATACTTTTATTAATGTTATTAATAATAATATTAATACAAATAACAAGGATAACAATACTAAGTTTAATAATAATTACTAATAATGGTAACAATAACTGTACATGATAATAAATGGTATTATTTTTTTAAAACAATAATAATGATGATAACTATAATAATAATAATAATAACTAGTATTATTTACATTACAACTAAATTATAATTTTTAATTATTTTTATAATATTATTTATAACTATATCAATAATAATGATAGTGAAATCAATAATACTACTATTGATATTAATATTTATAATAGTGAAAGTAATAACAATAATATTAGTATAAATACAATAACTATATTTTAACTTGTAATCATATATTATGCCAAATAATATTTCAAATTACTAAATATCTATTCATTTAAATATATATGTATCTTTTTACAATAAGTTGTTCGTGAATCGTTGGGAATAGTTAAAGGTCAAATGTATATATGAACACAGTTCTAAGTTTTTGAGATTTCAATATTACAGACTTTTCTTATCGTGTCGAAATCATATAAAGATTAAGTTTAAATTTGGTCAAAAATTTTCGGGTCATCACAGTACCTACCCGTTAAAGAAATTAAGTCCCGAAATTTGAGTGAGGTGGTCATGGCTAACAATAAAAATGTTTTCATGACGAATATGAGTTGATAAATGGAGTTTTATCATTATTGAGTAATATGGATAAAACAATTCGATTACGCGAAGAGTATAAGTGAAGCTATCACAAAAGAGTGAAATGAATAAGTGTAGATTCGTCATATCTTCTGACGTAGATAGTATTGAATTTTGGAATTCAAGGGATTTAAAAGGAAATCTTAGAAATCTATAAGATCTGATTCTTCGGAATTTATAGAAATTAAGATCTCTATAATTAAATGCGATCATCTGTCTCGATTACTTTGTCTGGTATTTTCACTATAAATGAACTTCTTCTATTTCCTTACTTCCCACCACTCCAATTTTCTATACTTTAATTCATACTTCCAAATCATCAGTCAATATGCTTCGTCCAATTTTAATTCTGGATATATTCCTGACTTTTATATCGATCATTCTCCTTTTTCATCTACCACCAGAGAAATCTATTTACTTCTACTATTACCTTGGGGTTATAATTTTCTTCATTCTCCCGTGTCTTTATATTGCTATACGCATTGATATACACGGTTTGTAATTCCTGTGTTTGTGATCGGCTTTATAACTTCCTTTATATTTCGGAGCTCCATGCTCTTGTTTTCTCTTTTTGACTTTAAATCACGTGAATAATGGTCTAGAATTCATAGGTATGAAGTTTCGATTGATCATAATGTTCTAAGCAGGAAAGAACGTAATCGTACGATTTGATTTCTCAAATTACCAGAATCACTGAGAATAGAACTATCAAGAATATATTTTCTTGATATGTTTAGAAGTTAAGCAGAATGAAAGAGTTATGTAACATGACACATGATGATGGTATTATCTACTGTGAACCATCATCACGTTTCATTAGAAACTCAGCATGACTTACTGTAATATAATCACGTTGGCCGGGCGTCATTATATTATACTAACCCATGCTTCAATTCCCAACACTTCTCCAAGAATCATTCATAAATTAGCTTAAATTTTATAGAAGGATAGAAACTAAAACAGTTTCTTTTATAATGTAACATAGATAGCACGAGGAGATTGACAATTTTGGACAAAGATATTTATGAAAATATCCTCAGAAATATCGAAGATATTTATGATGATATTTTGGAATTGCAAAGTTCGAAAGTGGATGAAGAATTTTTTTTTTTCGCAAGATTTTAACATGACTTCGGAGCAAGATATTCTCTAAAGATTCCATCGGATCCAGAATTCCCTGGATTCTTTGAATATATGGTATGGTCCTTGTATTTGGCCTTGGTCTCCTTCATGGTTTGCTCAATTTGTTTTTCAGTACCAAATTTTCTATCGAGCGTTCCTAACACTCCCTCCTTTATCATCAAACTTTTGGCCGTTTAAACCATCTACAATTTTTCTGTTTCCTCTGCATTTAATGCTACGAAATCTGAGTCATCGGTTATCAATCCGAGGTGGTTTCAAGAAAATTGTGTTTTTAGATGATTAAACGCTGATGGTAATATGGTGGAATATAAAAGGTTCTCTGGTAACAATAAAAGAGTACACATATATATCAAGATTATAATAAGGTTGTTTTGAATGAAAAGTCGAAGTTGTCTTGTTGGAGCTGTGACAAAATTTGCTACTTTGAAAGGAATCACCAAGTTATTTTGGGTGATAATAACACTAAATGAATTAGCACAGCTACGTGTTAAACGTTTACTCAGTTTCCGAGTGTTTTCAGGTGCATAACTATATGCATCAATCTCTTCTTCCGTAGATGGAGTGCGGTTGGTTCATCCTATCGATTGAAGTGTTTTCAAGAATTATGAAAGGTTTGAAGCACAGATTGTAATCGTCAAGATACAAATGAGGTTTAAGACAAAATCAAGTGGCAACTTGAAGAATTGTTTAGTTTCATATGTTATAATCAATATTTTAATTCATTTTAATTGTCCAATGTCGACAGTCCACAGTTGATAGTCCAATATTTCATATATAGCTCAATATATAATATTTTAATTAATTAATACGTATCGTGACCCGTATACATGTCTCAGACTCGATCACAACTCAAAGTATATATATTATTTGAGAATCAACCTCAACCCTGTATAGAAAACTCGATCATTACTACATATAGAGTGTCTATGGTGATTCTAAATAATATATATAGATGCGTCGAAACCTTGTATACGTGTCCCGATATTTAAAATGCGTAAAATAAATAACAGAAATTAAATGACGATAAATTAAATGCGTAAAGTAAATAACATAAATTAAATGACGATAAATAAAATTGCGATAATTAAATTGCGATAAATAAACTGCGATAAATAAAATGTAATTAGTTAGCTAGGAACAGTTAGCTAGGAACGGTTAGCATGGATTCTTAACAAAATTCCTCATAGTTAATTTGTTTGTTTCTAACAAATTTTATTTTCTCAAATTTTTTTCTTCATTTTACCACTTGTTGGATTCTGATAAATCAAAATCCAAATATGAAATTGGATGAATATGGTTATTCTGTAGTGAACGGATTTGTATATCGGTGGATGTAAGTAGGATAGTAAACGACTGTTGAATCAGCTTCGAAGAATGTACATTGTAACTTATTAATGTGAAATCTGAATATTCCTCGGGTATTACCTACCCGTTAAAATATTTTCACAATTAACACTTTGTACGAAAGAATTTTTAATTACAATCTTTATGAAAATATATATACATATATATTTTTTTCAGATGTAATCATGGATTCATTGAGTTAATATGATATTAAACTCATTTGGTTTACCATTATAATTAGAATACATAATCTCTAAATCATTTAGAGATTACTTAATCGCCATGAAGAACGAAGATAATCGATGTAGAACGATACGTAGAACGATGATTATACTCGAGGTACAGAATGAGATGTTGAGGCATGGATTGCTGATGGTACTGGTGCTGTTACTGATGGTACTGGTGATGCCGGTGATGTTGCTGAAGCTCGTACATTTTGCACCATATTCTCCAAATTTATTTTTCGAGCGCGACGTTTGTTGACTTCTTCTATTATTCCGGGGTGATTGTCAGTTGGAATGAGCGAATGAATAAGATTTAGAATTTTAGATAGAATATAATCTTGGCGAGATACTCTAGAAATGAGTGTGAAAATGGTGTTTTCGGATAGGTTCGCCGATAAGTGTGACGACTCGGAAATTTTCAACCAAATTTAAACTTAATCTTCATATTATTTCAACACGATAAGCAAAGTCTGTAAAGTTGAGTCTTAAAATTTTTGAACTATTTTATGAAATCAATTGACCTTGACTATTACCGACGATTCACGAACCTTTGAACTGTAAACACAAATGTACATATATAAATGATTATATATGTAAATAACTATATATAATAAGTTAGATATAATAATGAACTATTATTTATTTAAGTTTTTTAAAGATAAATTAAAATAACTAAAACTTGTTATTTAATGATTCCGGACATAAATTGGCAACGTTAATAAAGTATTAAATATATATAGTATTATACTTGAGTTTAAATATTTTAATTAATACATTTATCTAATTAATAAAATTTGATTTTTAGAACGAAATTATATATAGTACTTTGAATATATATATATATATATATATATATATATATATATATATATATATATATATATATATATATATATATATATATATATATATATATATATATATATATATATATATATATATATATATATATATATATATATCATTTCTATACATATATATTATTATATGTAGTATATATAAAATGTATAAATATCAAGTGTTCAATATATGAGATTAGGGAATGTATTATATAAATATGAAAATTAATACATGTAAGGTGTTAGAATTACTAATATTATTGTTATCATTATTAATAGCATTGTTATTATAATTAATAGTAAAATTTAATTAGTAATATGTTTATTATCTTTATAAGTATCATTATAAGCATAAATAATACAAATAGTATTATTATCATTATTATTATCAATTTTATAATTGATATCATTATTATTACTTATTAGTATTATAAATATTATAAAAATAATTATTATTAGTATTATCATTAATTATCATTAATAATACTATTATTATCAATTCACTGAGAATTATTATTATGAATTTTTATTACTACTAAAAATATTATTATCATTAATAATATTATTACTATCATTTTTATTAATAATATTATTATTGTTTATTATTATTAATATAATTATTATTATTAGAATTATTATTATTATTATTATTATTATAAATTGTGTATAATATATAATATTTATCAGCATTAATACAGATATATGTTTAACAATACAGAATATATCCAGATAAACAGATATATAGATATACACTACGAATATATGCAAATTATATATATAAATATACAGAATACTGAATATAGATATATATAAAGATATAAATACATGATATATACATATGAATACAGAAACACACGCAATAAATTTCATATCGTTTTCACCTGTATATAATCGATTTGTTAGTATAAATCAGAATCTAAAACAGTGAGATGAATCTAAGATTTCTGTTAGCAATACCTTTCTTCTCCTAATTTTTTTATATTTATTTTGTACCTGAATGAAGAGACCTGTCGACCATTAAAAGCTATAGGATTCAATCAATTACAGTATAAACGATACTAGACAATCTACATTATCAATTATCAACCTCAAATATCCTTTACAGCTTTCCAATTATCGAGTTCAATCAGAAAAAGGGAAGAAAAGAGGAAACTGCCCTGTTCTTGTTCTCAATCTCCAAAAACGCGATTTCTTAATAAAATTTAAAAGCTTCAAATGCAGTTACGTTCTAAATCCTTTACTAAAACTATCTGGAAACTTTCAAGGATTAATTTTAACTATCGTGTTCTAATTTTCGAATCAAAATTCACGTTTCAAAAAGTCAAACATTATTCATCAGTAAAATTCGAATGTGTTTGAAAGTTTCTGTTAAAATCAACGACTTCTATAGTTTCTGGGAGGGATTTTAAACATCTTTCATGTTATAGACATGGTCTAAAACTTTATAGAATTTTTAATTTGATTTCAAGTTGGGTCGTGTTCTTCAGTACATGATACAACTTTTTTTTTTCTGTTTTAAATTAATGTGCTTAATCAGAAATCGTTCTTAAATATATTTTGTATCCTAAAAAAACTAAACATTAGAATCGTGATACCTAATTTTGATCCTGGGACAGTACGTTGATGAAGAAGAAAGGTTAAGGGGAAAAACAGAAAGGACGGTTTAATTGAAATTAAAATGGGTTTTAATCAGATAAATTAAATTGGTTCTTTGGTTTGGTGTGTTGTCTGGTATGGAAGTGATCCTGGTTCGATTCTAGCATCTGCCAACATTTTTTTTGTGATAAGCTTTACGAGGTAGTTATTATTTCCATTATTATTATTATTATTATTATTATTATTATTATTATTATTATTATTATTATTATTATTATTATTATTATTATTATTATTATTATTATTATTATTATTGTTATCACAATTATTATTATTATTATAAGTATATAAGTATTATTATCTAGTCATTATTATCGTTATTAATATTATTAATATTATTAATTAAAACATGATGAATATATTGGTAGATATTAATTATAACAATATGAAGTTATTAATTTAAGCTTTTTGAGATAGGTAGGATTAAGATAAAATGTAGATAATGTTATGAACATAATTATAATTACGTCTTGACTAAATGAATTATTATTATTGTTAAAAGTATCATGTTTATTAAAAATTATCATTTTTAGTATTATTATCATTATTAGATTTATTAATATTATCATTATTAATATTATTAGTATCATTATAATTAAAATTATCAAAACTATCATTTTACATAAATTATCATTTTGTTATTATTATTAATATTATCGTTATTATTAAAATTATTATTATTATTATTGTTATTATTACTTATATTATTATTATTATTATTATTATTATTACAAACTAATGACTAGTATTATCATCAAAACTATTATTATCATAATTAAATCTAAGTATTATTATTATTACATATCATTATATTTTTATTATTAAAATGATACTAATTAAGTTATATATAAAATATATCAATTAATATATAAATATATATTTTTTATCATATATAAACGTTAATATAAATTTTATTATCAATATGTTATAATGAATATTAAATAATAGTTATATAAAATACATAAAATAAATATATTAAATTTATCTAAATAACATTTAATATAACAAATATACTAATAATAATAACATATATAAACTAGCTCAATTACGATTATATTTGTTAATATATATATGAATGATATAGGTTCGTGAATCCAAGGCCAACCCTGCATTGTTCAGTTGTTTAATGTCGTTATATGTATTTTTACTACAAAATACATTAGGTGAGTTTCATTTGCTCCCTTTTTAAATGCTTTTGCTATATATATTTTTGGGACTGAGAATACATGCGCCGCTTTTATAAATGTTTTACGAAATAGACACAAGTACTTAAAATTACATTCTATGGTTGGATTATTAAACCGAATATCGCCCATCAAGTCTGGTAACCTAAGAATTTAGGGAAATGGCCCCTGATTGACGCGAATCCTAAAGATAGATCTATGGACCTTGACAAGTCCCATTCGGGGTACGAATGCTTTAGTACTTTGAGATTATTATACAGACGAGAGGTTCTGTTTTGGGGATATTCTATGCATTAAGTTAACGTCGGTTACCAGGTGTTCAATCCATATGAAAGATTTTTATCTCTATGCAGTTTGCGAAATGCCTGATACGAGAATGATGTTTATGAAAATGAAATCTTGTGGTCTATTATACTATCTGAAATGATTATTTATGATAAACTAATGAACTCACCAACCTTTTGGTTGACACTTGAAAGCATGTTTATTCTCAGGATTGAAAGAAATCTTCCGCTGTGCATTTGCTCATATTAGAGATATTACTTGGAGTCAATCATGACATATTTCAAAAGACGTTGCATTCGAGTCGTTGAGTTCATCAAGATTATTATTAAGCCATTTATAGATTGGATATAGTATGAAATGTTATGCATGCCGTCAACTTTCAATGTAATGAAAGATTGTCTTTTCAAAAACGAATGCAATGTTTGTAAAATGTATCATATAGAGGTCAAGTACCTCGTGATGTAATCAACTGTTATGAATCGTTTATAATCGATATGGACTTCGTCCGGATGGATTAGGACGGGTTATGAAAGTTGGTATCAGAGCGGTGGTCATAGCGAACCAGGTCTTGCATTAGTGTATCTAACTGATAGTTGTTTAGATGCCTTAGTGAGTCTGAACTTCGACCGTGTCTGCATGTCAAAAGTTTTGCTTATCATTTCGTGTCGAAAATTTCCTGCTTATCATTCTTAGTCTAGGACACATCTTACTACATTGATTGCATGAATAATGTATAGACAAAATTCATATCTTAGCATATCTACTAATCCATATCTTAGCGTATCTATCACTGTAGACTTTATCTGACACGTTTCCTTAATTTTCTCCGTAATTCACGGGATCTTTGGAAGTATGTATAGATATTCTATATATAATTAGAATATCATTCGATATTCGAAAATCATTTCATATCAAAACCCTTTAACTGATCGTGAGAGATGGATCCTACACCTAGCTTGGATTCCATTAGTTTCGAAAGCGATTTCGAGATGTATATTGAAGCAGACTCCGAAGTCAATGAACCAGAAGTGCCTCAACCATTTAGTTATTTTTCTTTCTGGAGGAGATGGGGGTGGGTCCAAGACTTACTCACTCGATAGAGAAATGAAGAAGGCGAGCCCTTCCGCGAACCAAACTTACCTCCTAACATCGGAGAAAACGATGTACTCACCGGTGAACCTATGCGCAACACTGTATTCACCCTTCTTGCTAAAGTTTTCCACCTCGAAGGTCGCATTACTGCAATCTCAGAAAATATTCAACCTCTACTTCCGAATACCAATCGAAGAGGGATATTAGAAGAAGTTAGGGAACTTCGAATTGATAATCAAGATCTATCGAATCAGATAAGTGGATGGATAGAAATGATAGAGGGTAGGATAGAAAACCTGACAAGGATGGTGCGTGATCTACAAGCTATACTTACTACACCAATATCATCACCACCCTCAGCACCAACAACACTTGTAGCACCGACAACAATAGTACCACCATCAGCAGCACCAGCAGCATAACCAGTACCAATAACAACATCATCACACGTCTCAACCTTGCAATCTATACCTCAAGCATAATCATCGTTCTACGAATCGTTCTACATAAACTATCTTCGTCCTTCATGGCGATTATGTAATCTCTAATGTTTTAGAGATTATGTACTATAGTTCTATCCGCAAATCTGATGAGTTTAATATCACATTGACTCATTAAATCCATGATTACATCTGAAGAAAATATATATGTATATATGTTTTCATAAAGATTGTAATTAAAAATTCTTTTGTACAAACTGTTAATGGTGAAAATATTTTAACGGGTAGGTAATACCCGAGGAAATATTTAACTTTCATGTTAACATGTTACACTGTGCATTCTTCGAATCTGACTCAACAATCAATTACTATCCTACTTACAACCACCGATATACGTATCCATTCATCGCAGAATAACTTTTTTATTCAATTTCATATTTGGATTTTGATCTATCAGAATCTAACAAGTGGCATAATGAAGAACACATTTGACGAAATAAAAATTTGATAGAAACAAACAAATTAACTACGAAAAATTTTGTTAAGAATCGACGCTAACTGTTCCAGCTAACTGTTCCTATCTAACTGATTACATTTATTTATCGCAGTTTATTTATCGCAATTTTATTTATCGTCATTTTATTTCTGTTATTTACTTTACGCATTTTATTTATCGACATTTAAATTCTGTATTTATTTTACGCACTTTAAATATCGGGACACGTATACAAGGTTTTGACATATCATATAAACGCATATATATATATATATATATATATATATATATATATATATATATATATATATATATATATTATTTGGAATAACCATAGACACTCTATATGCAGTAATGATCGAGTTCTCTATACAGGGTTGAGGTTGATTCTATAATAATATATATACTTTGAGTTGTGATCGAGTCTGAGACATGTACATGGGTCACGATACGTATTAATTAATTCGAATATTATATATTAAATTATATATGAATTATTGGACTGTCAACTGTGGACTATCGACTGTGGACTAATAACATTGGACAATTAAAATGAATTAAAATATTATTTATAATATATGAAACTAAACAATTCTTCAAGTTTGCCACTTGATTTCATCTTAAACGCCATTTGTATCTTGACAATTCTAATCTGCGTTCAAACCTTTCATAATTCTTGAAAACACCTCAATTGAAAGGATGAACCAACCGCACTTCATCTACGAAAGAAAAGATTGATACATATAGTTGTGCACCATAAAACACTCGGAACCTGAGTAAACGTTTAACACGTATCTATGCTAGCTCTTTTGGCGTTTGTAGTGACCCGAACTTTTCCATGTTTATATATATTAATTGAGATTGATATTTACATGACTAAATGTTTCCAACATGTTAAGCAATCAAACTTGTTAAGACTTGATTAAATGAAATAAGTTTCATATAGACAATTGATCACCCAAGTTGACCGGCGATTCACGAACGTTACAAAATTTTAAAAACTACATGTTGTAGTATATATAGACATATATATATGGTTGACATGAGATTATGATGAGTAAGTATCTCACTAAGTATATTAACAATGTGTGATATACAAAAGAAATGAGATTACTAAGTTAAGAAACTCGAAATGATATATATAACGATTATCGTTATGATAACGTCTACTAAATATATATGTATCATATTAAGATATTGATACACTATATTTAACATGATAAAATGATATTTAAATATATCATTAAGTGTGTTAACAATGAACTACATATGTAAAAACAAGACTACTAACTCAAGAATTACGAAACGCGACTTATATGTAACGGTTATCGTTGTAACGATATTTTAATGTATATATCATATTAAGATATATTCATACATCATAATATCACGATAATATAATAATTTAACATCTCATTTGATATAATAAACATTGGGTTAACAACATTAATTGAGATCGTTAACTTAAAGGTTTCAAAACAACACTTACATGTAACGACTAACGAAGACTTAACGACTCCATTAGAATGTATATACATGTTGTGTTTTGATATGTATTCTTACACTTTTGAAAGACTTCAAGACATATATCAAAGTACTTCTACTTAACAAAAATGCTTACAATTACATCCTCGTTCAGTTTCATCAACAATTCTACTCGTATGCACCCGTATTCGTACTCGTACAATACATAACTTTTAGATGTATGTACTATTCGTATATACACTCCAATGATCAGCTCTTAGCAGCTCATGTGAGTCACCTAACACATGTGGGAACCATCATTTGGCAACTAGCATGAAATATCTCATAAAATTACAAAAATATTAGTAATCATTCATGACTTATTTACATGAAAACAAAATTACATATCCTTTATATCTAATCCATATACCAACGACCAAAAACACCTACAAACACCTTCATTCTTCAATTTTCTTTATCTAATTGATCTCTCTCAAGTTCCATCTTCAAGTTCTAAGTGTTCTTCATAAATTCCATAAGTATAGTTTCATAAAAATCAAGAATACTTCCAAATTTGCAAGTCTACTTCCAAGCTTTCTGATCCATTCCAGGTAATCATATAAGATCAAGGAACCTTTGTTATTTATAGTAGGTTATCTTTCTAATTCAAGGTAATATTCATATTCAAACTTTGATTCAATTTCTACAACTATAACAATCTTATTTCGAGTGAAAATCTTACTTGAACTATTTTCGTGTCATGATTTTGCTTCAAGAACTTTCAAGCCATCCAAGGATCCTTTGAAGATAGATCCATTTTTATCATTTCCAGTAGTTTTATCCAGAAAACTTGAGGTAGTAATGATGTTCATAACATCATTCGATTCATACATATAAAGCTATCTTATTCGAAGGTTTAAACTTGTAATCACTAGAACATAGTTTAGTTAATTCTAAACTTGTTCGCAAACAAAAGTTAATCCTTCTAACTTGACTTTTAAAATCAACTAAACACATGTTCTATATCTATATGATATGCTAACTTAATGATTTAAAACCTGGAAACACGATGAACACCATAAAATCGGATATACGCCGTCGTAGTGAAACCAGGGGCTGTTTTGGTTTGGATAATTAAAAACTATGATAAACTTTGATTTAAAAGTTGTTCTTCTGGGAAAATGATTTTTCATATGAACATGAAACTATATCCAAAAATCTTGGTTAAACTCAAAGTGAAAGTATGATTTTCAAAATGGTCATCAAGATGTCGTTCTTTCGACGGAAATGACTACCTCTTTAGTAATTGACATATAACTTAAATTTCCTACAATAAACTTATACCTTTTCTGTTTGGATTCTTAAATTAGAGTTCAATATGAAACCATAGCAATTTGATTCACTCAAAACGGATTTAAAATGAAGAAGTTATGGGTAAAACAAGATTGGATATTTTTGATCTTTTTAGCTACGGGAAATGTTTAACAAATCTATACAAATCATATCCTAGCTAACTTATATTGTATTATACATGTATTCTAATATATTATGTAATCTTGGGATACCATAGACACGTATGCAAAATGTTTTGACATATCATATCGACCCATGTATATATATTATTTGGAACAACCATAGACACTCTATATGCAGTAATGTTGGAGTTAGCTATACAGGGTTGAGGTTGATTTCAAAAATATATATACTTTGAGTTGTGATTTAGCCTGAGACATGTATACACTGGGTCGTGGATTGATTCAAGATAATATATATCGATTTATTTCTGTACATCTAACTGTGGACAACTAGTTGTAGGTTACTAACGAGGACAGCTGACTTAATACACTCAAATCTTTAAAACATAATAAAAATGGTTGTAATTATATTTTGATCATACTTTGATATATATGTACATATTTGTATAGGTTCGTGAATCGATCCGTGGCCAAGTCTTATTTCCGAGGAAGGAAATATCTGTGAAAGTGAGTTATAGTCCCACTTTTAAAATCTAATATTTTTGGGATGAGAATACATGCAGGTTTTATAAATGATTTACAAAATTGACACAAGTACGTGAAACTACATTCTATGGTTGAATTATCGAAATCGAATATGCCCCTTTTTATTAAGTCTGGTAATCTAAGAATTAGGGAACAAACACCCTAATTGACGCGAATCCTAAAGATAGATCTATTGGGTCTAACAAACCCCATCCAAAGTACCGGATTCTTTAGTACTTTGAAATTTATATCATATCCGAAGGGTGTCCCAGAATGATGGGGATATTCTTATATATGCATCTTGTTAATGTCGGTTACCAGGTGTTCACCATGTGAATGATTTTTATCTCTATGTATGGGATGTGTATTGAAATATGAAATCTTGTGGTCTATTGTTACGATTTGATATATATAGGTTAAACCTATAACTCACCAACATTTTTGTTGACGTTTAAAGCATGTTTATTCTCAGGTGAATACTAAGAGCTTCCGCTGTTGCATACTAAAATAAGGACAAGATTTGGAGTCCATGTTTGTATGATATTGTGTAAAAACTGCATTCAAGAAACATATGTCGATGTAATATATTTCTATTGTAAACCATTATGTAATGGTCGTGTGTAAACAGTATATTTTAGATTATCATTATTTGATAATATACGTAATGTTTTTTAAAACCTTTATTGATAAAATAAAGGTTATGGTTGTTTTAAAAATGAATGCAGTCTTTGAAAAATGTCTCATATAGAGGTCAAAACCTCGCAACGAAATAAATTAATATGGAACGTTTATAATCAATATGAACGTTTATAATAAATTATTATTATACAGGGTTGAGGTTGATTCTATAATAATATATATACTTTGAGTTGTGAACGAGTCTGAGACATGTACACGGGTCACGATACGTATTAATTAATTCGAATATTATATATTAAGCTATATATGAATTATTGGACTGTTAATTGTGGACTATCAACTGTGGACTACCGACATTGGACAATTAAAATGAATTAAAATATTGATTATAACATATGAAACTAAACAATTCTTCAAGTTTGCCACTTGATTTCATCTTAAACCTCATTGTATCTTGACGATTACAATCTGCGTTCAAACCTTTCATGATTCTTGAAAACACCTCAATCGATAGGATGAATCAAACCGCACTTCATCTACGGAAGGAAAGATTTATGCATATTGTTATGCACCTGAGAAACTCTCGGCAACTAAGTAAAAGTTTAACACGTAGCCGCGTCAGATCCTTTGGCATTTATTAGCAAAATAACTTTGCAATCACTTTTCAAAGTAGCCAATTTTGTCACAGCTCCAACAAGTCAACTTCGACTTTTCATTTGAAGTAGCCTTACTATAATCCTGATATATACGATTACCCTTTTGATACCAGAGAATTATTTATATTTCACCATATTACCAGCAGACGTACCATCAACCTCGTTGCTCCTTGGTTTAAATCCCTCCGACAAATCACTATATTTATCTATTGAAGTCTCATCATGTACTCATCCGCATCTTGTAACAAGAATTGCCATACAATTACCGGGAAACAGCAAATCTGTATTGTGAACCTCGCAACGTTTCCACATCAACAGTTATATGTATCCATATAACATTCATCTCTTAGAACTATGATCTTCCATTCCGAAATGCTGTAAAACACCTAGTCTGCGAATTAATACTCTGAATTTTGAAAAGTTGAATGAAGCAACAAAAACAGTAAACGACCTCAACAGGCAAAAGTTGATGATAAAGAATTGTATGTTGGCAAAGCTCATAAAAAGTTTGAAACTGAAAAACTGATTGAGCAAACCACGAAGGAGTCTCTGAACAAATCACAAGGACTAAACTTGTACATTAAGAATCCTGATGATTCTGTTTCTAGTGAAATCTTTAGCGAATACCTTGCTTCTGACTCCAAAATTTTGCGGACAAATTTTCTTCATCATCCTTCGATATTAGAAATTCCAAGATATCGTCGTATCTTTCATTATAAATATCCTCCATATTTTTGAAGATATTTTTACAACTATTTGAAATCATTAATCTCTTCGTGCTATCAGTGTTACATCATATAGAAACTGTTAGTTTCTATATTCTGTAAACTTTCAAACTTAAAATATGAATGTTATTGAAGTAATGTTGGGAACTGATGCATGAGTTGATATAATATAATGACACTTGATCAACGTGATTATATTACAGTAAGTCATGCTGAGTTTCTAAATGGAATGTGGTGATTCACAGATCATAACGTCATCATGTGCTATGTTACACGACTCTTACATTCTGTCAAATCTATAAACATATCAAGAACATATTTTTCTTGATAGTTCTATTTTTCCTTGAATTCTGGTAATTTGACAAGTCAAATTGTACTATTACCGTTTCTTTCTTAGGACATTAACAATGTTCATTCTGAAACTTATACCAACAAATTCTGGACCATCATTCGCTTGATTTAAAGTCGGGAAGAGAAAACAAGAGCATGAAGCTCCGAAATAGAAAGGGGGTATAAATCGCAGCAAATAAGAGAGCGCATTAACTGTGGATGACAATAATTATAGGAGACAGAAGCGGGGACATCAAAATATAAGGGAAGATATAAAATCCAACAACAACGCAGAAATTACAAACCGTGAATATTAATACGAATAGCAATATAAATACACGGTAGAATTAAGAATAGTATCACCTCGAGGTAATAGTAGAAGTAAACAGATTCTTCTGATGGAAGATTGAAAAGAAGGATGACAGAAATGATAATTAGAAAAATATCAAGGATTAGAACTGGATTAAGTATTTTCACAATCTTCTGGATGTACGAACTAAGAAAGAAAGAATAGGAATGGTGAAAATAATGGAACGGAAGAAGTTCATTTATAGTGGAGATACCAAACAAAGCAATCGAGACAGATGATCGCATTTAATTATAGAGATCTTAATGTCCATAAATCCCGAAGAATCAGATCTTATATATTTCCAAGATTTTCTTTTCAATCCCTTGAATTCCGGAATTTAACCAAGACAACGTCAAAAGTTAAGACTCACATTATTTTTTTAAATTCAAACGTGACTACATCAAAAGCTAGGGAAAATCTTTATTTTCTTATTTCACTAATTTGTGATAGTTTCACCCGTACGTTTCGAGTAATCGAATTATCTTATCCATGTTACTCAATGTTGATAAAACTCTATTTATCAACTCATATTCGTCATGAAAACATTTTTATTGTTAGCCATGACCACTTCACACAAATTTTGGGACGAAATTTCTTTACCGGGTAGGTACTGTGACGACCCGGAAATTTCTGACCAAATTTAAACTTAATCTTTATATGGTTTCAATACGATAAGCAAAGTATGTAATATTGAGTCTAGAAAATTTTGGAACAACGTTCATATATTCAATTGACCTTCAACCATTTTCGATGATTCACGAACTATTAATTGTATATTGATATGTGTATATATATATATATATATATATATATATATATATATATATATATATATATATATATATATATATATATATATATATATATATATATAATAATTGGAAATATAATTTTAAATATTGTATATTGTTGTTACTAAAAATTATTTATGTAAAGTAAAATAAAAATGGGATATTATAATAATTATGATTTAAAAAGTATCTATATATTTATAAATAAAGTGTATTGAATATATATATAGTTTCGAATTTATTTTGAAAATGATAGCAACACTCAGTTATCATTCGATTTATAATAAACAAGTTATAAACGAACTTATGTGATTTTAAATCAAACGTGGTACGATATCCAATCCGTAAAAGAAATTAATACAATAATACCTAGTGGCTAATATATTATTACTGTGTTTAATTAATTGATATTTAATTCATTCAATCACTTTATGTAGATTTCCTCTGTTTCTAATTGATGCATTTTTCAAACCATCACCATCTCACGTATCAAATTGTTTTCTGTTTTCCATCTTATTTCATCAACATAACAATCACTTGATATTTATCTCTCCCAATGCAACTACTTTTGTTGAAAATCAATTCCTACTACTTGTTTTCTTACGATCAATAATGTATCAATCAATAATTTACTGTGTTCGTTGTTTGTACTCACAATCTAAGATTGTGGATGACTATAGTGTGCTTACCTTTACTTTAGCATATTCTATTATTTTTATATATACCAATAAATAGATGAAATATATATTCGTGCATATAATTTACACAACTATGCATCTTCACCCTTCTCTCTCACTCATCCCTCTCTCTTCTATTCCTATCATGAACATCACCAACACCTTCTGCTACACTTCTATTTTTATGCACCTGCTATGAACTAAACAACCACGCAACACACCAATAACACCCTGCATATTTTTCTAATTCGAATTACAACACAAACCCATCATCACCACAATAACCCTATCAAGCTATTACAGTTGGTTTCTTTTCCTGATTACCATCAACCCGCCATCATACGACAACCATCGCCACTCCACAGTCCCCATGGTTTCATCTTCTCACCTTAAACCATCACTTATATACTATCAGGCATATTAATATTTTTTTTTTGTTTACACTTCGAACTAAACTTACATATCACCCATCACCTTTTAAAAACAAACCCATGAACTGCTAGTTTTCGGTTTACCCTTTTACCCAACATCATTTCAATCCACCACTTTACACCAACACAAATCCATTAGGTTAATAACCTATGAATATTATACGTGTACTTGTTTTGGTTTCACCTTGAAACCCATCCGATAGACATCACCACTTGCGATATTCTTTTTATCTATTTTATGTCCAACAACGATAACACACCACTTGCTAATAAACAAATCATACTGTTATGGGTGCGTTTTCTTTTTTCACTTAATGGCCAACCAAAGTGGCAGACAAAGGGGAGTTGGTGAATTATTTTGGCACTACACGATTACTTTTATTTCCTTGTTGGTCAACAAAGCAAACCAACCAAAACCCACTCATTTACAATTCAATTCATATGGTTGATTAAAAGGGAGAAAGAAAAGAGAACCCCACATGTGATAAATGACTATCTGTTTAATTGCTCAACTACCGAAATTATATGTGGTACGCAATCACATTTAACTTATTCTTTTGTTTTTTTTTCTTACGGGCTTTATCTAAACAATTGAATAGGCCACAAATTGTTTTCCTTTTGGGCTCATTATTTTTGGTAGATGGACTGTTATATGGTATGTTTACTTGGGCTGATTAAACAGAGAGTAATATCAATGATGATAGACGAATGATATTGATAATGATCTTAATATTAACAAAGAAAATGAAATAAAGATGATGGTGTAACAGTGATGACGTTGATGATGAAGTTAAAACAACGATTATGTGTTGTTGTTATTTCTGTTACCTTTCGATTTTAACCCATATACAAGCGTTTAATTTATGCTTCTATTTCTTTTACTTTAAAATGATGAAGAAAGAGAATAAATTAAATAAACGTATGGATAATCCAAGATGGCAGCGAGTGGTGCAATGGTTAATAGTGTTTGTGTTAATAAAGAGGTCTAGGGTTCGATTCTCATCCAGCACAAGTGTATAGATATATTTTTTTATATATATATTCGAATGGGTTGCTGATTTGTTTGCTGATGGACCAAAAGAACTTACTAATGGGCCAAAAATCTGCTGTTGGGCCGTATTTGTGTAGTCGGGCCGAGAATAGAGATAAAAGAAAATGATATATGAATTACTCTCAGAAAAACTATATTGGATGAATGGTATGGGTCTTTGTTGTGTGAACGAGAGGTTGTGAGTTTGAATCCAGGCTAAAGCAGTTTATGTTCTTTTTGGAAGCCTTTTCTTTTAAGGTAGTATTATTTATATTATATTTATCATTATTATTATTAACAAGTATTATTATTATTATTATTATTATTATTATTATTATTATTATTATTATTATTATTATATTATTATTATTATTATTATTATTATTATTATTATTATTATTATTATTATTATTATATTATTACTATTATATTATCATTTGCAACCTTAATATTATTTTTATTATCACTAAAGTTACTATTAGTATTATTATTTTCATTACAATAGATATTATTTAAAATTATACATATATCATAAAACTATCTAAATTACTATTTTAACATAAAACTAACATATATATAAATATATATAACATATAATTTAAGATATAAAATAAAGTATATGTTTTTCTAGTATAAATATTATATAATTACAAAAATAAATAAAAATAATATATATTAATAAATGAAATTATGAGATTTCTATTATATGTTTTAATAGAAATACAATTGCTATAGGTTTGTGAATCTGAGGTCAACCCTACACTTGTTAAAAGACGTCATATGTATTTTTACTACAAAATACAGTATGGTGAGTTTCATTTGCCCCCTTTTTAAATGCTTTTGCAATATATATTTTTGGGACTGACAATACATGCGCTGCTTTTATAACTTTTTTACGAAATAGACACAAGTAATTGAAACTACATTATATGGTTGAATGATTGAAATCGAATATGCCCCTTTTTAGTCTGGTAATCTAAGAATTAGGGAACAGGCACCCTAATTGACGCGAATCCTAAAGATAGATCTATCGGGCCCAACAAGCCCCATCCAAAGTACCGGATGCTTTAATACTTCGAAATTTATATCATGTCCGATGGAGGATCCCGGAATGATGGGGATATTCTTATATGCATATTGTGAATGTCGGTTACCAGGTGTTCAATCCATATGAATGATATTTTGTCTCTATGCATGGGACGTATATTTATGAGATATAAAAATCTTGTGGTCTATTAAAATGATGGAAATGATTATTTATGTTAAACTAATGAACTCACCAACCTTTTGGTTGACACTTTAAAGCATGTTTATTCTCAGGTATTAAAGAAATCTTCCGCTGTGCATTTGCTCATCTTAGAGATATTACTTGGAGTCATTCATGACATATTTCAAAAGACGTTGCATTCAAGTCATTGAGTTCATCAAGATTATTATTAAGTCAATTATAGTTAGATATATTATGAAATGGTATGCATACCGTCAACTTTCGATGTAATGAAAGATTGTCTTTTCAAAAAAGAATGCAATGTTTGTAAAATGTATCATATATAGGTCAAGTACCTCGCGATGTAATCAACTGTTGTGAATTGTTTATAATCGATATGGACTTCGTCCGGATGGATTAGGACGGGTCTCTACAATACCCAAAGGATCAGAGAAACATTTTAATATTCAGGAAGACGGAACCCGATATAGGGCTGATAGAATTTGGGTACCAAGGTTTGGAGATGTGAAAGAAATGGTACTTAAAGAAGCACATAAAACCAGATATTCAATACATCCCAGAGCAGGGAAGATGTATAAAGATCTGAAGAAACACTTTTGGTGGCCGGGTATGAAAGTCGATATTGCTAAATATGTAGGAGAATGTTTGACGTGTTCTAAGGTCAAAGCTGAACATCAGAAACCATCAGGTCTACTACAATAACCTAAAATCTCAGAATGGAAATGGGAAAACATTACCATGGATTTCATTACTAAATTGCCAAGGACTGCAAGTGGTTATGATACTATTTGGGTAATAGTTGATCGTCTTACCAAGTCAGCACACTTCCTGCCAATGAGAGAAGATGATAAAATGGAGAAGTTGGCGCGATTGTATTTGAAGGAGGTTGTCTCCAGACATGGAATACCCGTCTCTATTATCTCTGATAGGGATGGTAGATTTGTTTCAAGGTTCTGGCAGATGTTGCAACAAGCATTCGGGACTCGTCTAGACATGAGTACTGCCTATCACCCAAAAACTGATGGGCAGAGCGAAAGGACGATACAAACGCTTGAAGACATGCTACGAGCATGTGTTATTGATTTCGAAAACAGTTGGAATCAACACCTACCGTTAGCAGAATTTTCCTACAACAACAGTTATCATTCTAGTATTGAGATGGCGCCGTTTGAGGCACTTTATGGTAGAAAGTGCATGTCTCCGATTTGTTGGAATGAAGTGGGGGATAGACAGATTACGGGTCCGGAGATAATACAAGAAACTACCGAGAAAATCATCCAAATTCAACAACGATTGAAAATCACCCAGAGTCGACAAAAGAGCTACGCGGACAGTAAAAGAAAAGATATAGAGTTTGAAATTGGAGAAATGGTCATGCTTAAGGTTTCACCTTGGAAAGGTGTTGTTCAATTTGGTAAACGGGGGAAAGTAAATCCAAGGTACATTGGACCATTCAAGATTATAGATCGTGTCGGACCAGAAGCTTACCAACTGGAGCTACCTCAACAACTCGCGGCTGTACATAACACTTTCCACGTCTCGAATTTAAAGAAATTTTTTGCTAAAGAAGATCTCACTATTCCGTTGGACGAAATCCAAATCAATGAAAAACTTCAATTCATTGAAGAACCCGTCGAAATAATGGATCGTGAGGTTAAGAGACTTAAGCAAAACAAGATACCGATTGTTAAGGTTCGATGGAATTCTCGTAGAGGACCCGAGTTCACCTGGGAGGATGAAGATCATATGAAGAAGAAATACCCGCATCTATTTCCAGAAGATTCGTCAACACCTTCAACAGCTTAAAATTTCGGGACGAAATTTATTTAACGGGTAGGTACTGTAGTGACCCGAACTTTTCCATGTTTATATATATTAATTGATATTGATATTTACATGACTAAATGTTTCCAACATGTTAAGCAATCAAACTTGTTAAGACTTGATTAAATGAAATAAGTTTCATATAGACAATTGATCACCCAAGTTGACCGGCGATTCACGAACGTTACAAAATTGTAAAAACTACATGTTGTGGTATATATAAACATATATATATGGTTGACATGAGATTATGATGAGTAAGTATCTCACTAAGTATATTAACAATGTGTGATATACATAAGAAATGAGTTTACTAAGTTAAGAAACTCGAAATGATATATATAACGATTATCGTTATGATAACGTCTACTAAATATATATGTATCATATTAAGATATTGGTACACTATATTTAACATGATAAAATGATATTTAAATATATCATTAAGTGTGCTAACAATGAACTACATATGTAAAAACAAGACTACTAACTCAAGAATTACGAAACGAGACTTATATGTAACGATTATCGTTGTAACGATATTTTAATATATATCTCATATTAAGAGATATTCATACATCATAATATCACGATAATATAATAATTTAATATCTCATTTGATATAATAAACATTGGGTTAACAACATTAATTGTGATCGTTAACTTAAAGGTTTCAAAACAACACTTACATGTAACGACTAACGAAGACTTAACGACTCCATTAGAATGTATATACATGTTGTGTTTTGATATGTATTCTTAAACTTTTGAAAGACTTCAAGACACATATCAAAGTACTTCTACATAACAAAAATGCTTACAATTACGTCCTCGTTCAGTTTCATCAACAATTCTACTCGTATGCACCCGTATTCGTACTCGTACAATACACAGCTTTTAGATGTATGTACTATTGGTATATACATTCCAATGATTAGCTCTTAGCAGCCCATGTGAGTCACCTAACACATGTGGGAATCATCATTTAGCAACTAGCATGAAATATCTCATAAAATAACAAAAATATTAGTAATCATTCATGACTTATTTACATGTAAACAAAATTACACATCCTTTATATCTAATCCATATACCAACGACCAAAAACACCTACAAACACTTTCATTCTTCAATTTTCTTCATCTAATTGATCTCTCTCATGTTCTATCTTCAAGTTCTAAGTTTTCTTCATAAATTCTATAAGTTCTAGTTTCATAAAATCAAGAATACTTCCAAGTTTGCTAGCTTACTTCCAATCTTGTAAAGTGATCATCCAACCTCAAGAAATCTTTCTTATTTACAGTAAGATATCTTTATAATACAAGGTAATACTCATATTCAAACTTTGATTAAATTTCTATAACTATAACAATCTTATTTCGAGTGGAAATCTTACTTGAACTTGTTTTCGTGTCATGATTCTGCTTCAAGAACTTTCAAGCCATCCAAGGATCCTTTGAAGCTAGATCTATTTTTCTCATTTCCAGTAGGTTTATCCACAAAACCTAAGGTAGTAATGATGTTTATAACATCATTCGATTCATATATATAAAACCACCTTATTCGAAGGTTTAAACTTGAAATCACTAGAACATAGTTTAGTTAATTCTAAACTTGTTCGCAAAAAAAAAGTTAATCCTTCTAACTTGACTTTTAAAATCAACTAAACACATGTTCTATATCTATATGATATGCTAACTTAATAATTTAAAACCTGGAACACGAAAAACACCGTAAAACCGGACATTAGTAATCATTCATGACTTATTTACATGAAAACAAAATTACATATCCTTTATATCTAATCCATATACCAACGAACAAAAACACCTACAAACACTTTCATTCTTCAATTTTCTTCATCTAATTGATCTCTCTCAAGTTCCATCTTCAAGTTCTAAGTGTTCTTCATAAATTCCATAAGTATAGTTTCATAAAAATCAAGAATACTTCCAAATTTGCAAGTCTACTTCCAAGCTTTCTAATCCATTCCAAGTAACCATCTAAGATCAAGGAATCTTTGTTATTTATAGTAGGTTATCTTTATAATTCAAGGTAATATTCATATTCAAACTTTGATTCAATTTCTACAACTATAAAAATCTTATTTCGAGTGAAAATCTTACTTGAACTGTTTTCGTGTCATGATTCTGCTTCAAGAACTTTCAAGCGATCCAAGGATCCTTTGAAGCTAGATCCATTTTTCTCATTTCCAGTAGTTTTATCCAGAAAACTTGAGGTAGTAATAATGTTCATAACATCATTCGATTCATACATATAAAGCTATCTTATTCGAAGGTTTAAACTTGTAATCACTAGAACATAGTTTAGTTAATTCTAAACTTGTTCGCAAACAAAAGTTAATCCTTCTAACTTGACTTTTAAAATCAAATAAACACATGTTCTATATCTATATGATATGCTAACTTAATGATTTAAAACCTGGAAACACGATGAACACCATAAAATCGGATATACGCCGTCGTAGTGAAACCGAGGGCTGTTTTGGTTTGGATAATTAAAAACTATGATAAACTTTGATTTAAAAGTTGTTCTTCTGGAAAAATTATTTTTCATATGAACATGAAACTATATCCAAAAATCTTGGTTAAACTCAAAGTGAAAGTATGTTTTTCAAAATGGTCATCAAGATGTCGTTCTTTCGACGGAAATGACTACCTCTTTAGTAATTGACATATAACTTAAATTTCTGACTATAAACCTATATTTTTTCTGTTTGGATTCTTAAATTAGAGTTCAATATGAAACCATAGCAATTTGATTCACTCAAAACGGAATTAAAATGAAGAAGTTATGGGTAAAACAAGATTGGATATTTTTGACCTTTTTAGCTACGGGAAATGTTTAACAAATCTATACAAATCATATCCTAGCTAACTCATATTGTATTATAAATGTATTCTAATATATTATGTAATCTTGGGATACCGTAGACACGTATGCAAATGTTTTGACATATCATATCGACCCATGTATATATATTATTTGGAACAACCATAGACACTCTATATGCAGTAATGTTGGAGTTAGCTATACAGGGTTGAGGTTGATTCCAAAAATATATATACTTTGAGTTGTGATTTAGCCTGAGACGTGTATACACTGGGTCGTGGATTGATTCAAGATAATATATATATCGATTTATTTCTGTACATATAACTGTGGACAACTAGTTGTAGGTTACTAACAAGGACAGCTGACTTAATACACTCAAATCTTTAAAACATAATAAAAATGGTTGTAATTATATTTTGATCATACTTTGATATATATGTACATATTTGTATAGGTTCGTGAATCGATCCATGGCCAAGTCTTATTTCCGAGGAAGGAAATATCTGTGAAAGTGAGTTATAGTCCCACTTTTAAAATCTAATATTTTTGGAATGAGAATACATGCAGGTTTTATAAATGATTTACAAAATAGACACAAATACATGAAACTACATTCTATGGTTGAATTATCGAAATCGAATATGCCCCTTTTTATTAAGTCTGGTAATCTAAGAATTAGGGAACAGACACCCTAATTGACGAAAATCCTAAAGATAGATCTATTGGGCCTAACAAACCCCATCCAAAGTACCGGATGCTTTAGTACTTCAAAATTTATATCATATCCGAAGGGTGTCACGGAATGATGGGGATATTCTTATATATGCATCTTGTTAATGTCGGTTACCAGGTGTTCACCATATGAATGATTTTTATCTCTATGTATGGGATGTGTATTGAAATATGAAATCTTGTGGTCTATTATTACGATTTGATATATATAGGTTAAACCTATAACTCACCAATATTTTTGTTGACGTTTAAAGCATGTTTATTCTCAGGTGAATACTAAGAGCTTCCGTTGTTACATACTAAAATAAGGACAAGATTTGGAGTCCATGTTTGTATGATATTGTGTAAAAAATACATTCAAGAAACATATGTCGATGTAATATATTTCTATTGTAAACCATTATGTATTGGTCGTGTGTAAACAGTATATTTTAGATTATCATTATTTGATAATCTACGTAATATTTTTTAAAACCTTTATCGATAAAATAAAGGTTATGGTTGTTTTAAAAATGAATGCAGTCTTTGAAAAACGTCTCATATAGAGGTCAAAACCTCGCAACGAAATCAATTAATATGGAACGTTTATAATCACTATGAACGGGACATTTCAGCGTTGTTATTACCGAAAATAACTTTGCAATCCCTTTCCAGATTAGCCAATTTTGTCACAGCTCCAGCAAATCAACTTTGACTTTTCATTCGAATTAGCCTTATTATAACCTCGATATACAAGTTTTCCTTTCGACATCGTCATCAGCGAACCGTTTATGTTCCACCACATTAGCAGTAAACTTACCAACAACTTCATTACTCATTGGCCTAAGTCTCTCCGAAGAACCATTATATTTGTTCGTTAAACTCTATCATGTACTTATTCGCATCAGATAACGAGAACTGCCATACCAATTACCGGATATCAGCAATCAGTATTTTGAAATCTCGCAGCATGTCTACATCAACTGTTATATGTATACATATAACGTTTATCTCTTAGAATTATGATCTTCCATTCTGAAATTCTGAAAAGCACCCAGTCTGCAAATCAATACTCTGAATGTTGAAAAAGCTGAATGAAGCAGCAGAAACCGTAGACAACCGTAAATGACCTTAATCATCGGAAGTTAGATGATAAAAAAATAGTATGTTGGAAAAGCTTAGAAAAGTTGGAACTGGAAAACGGATTGAGCTAACCACGAAGGAGACCAAGGATAAATACAAGGATCATACCTTATATTCAAAGAATCCAGGTAATTCTAGATCCGTTGAAATCTTTAACGAATACCTTGCTTCTGACTCCAAACTCTTGCGGAAAAATTTTCTTCACCATCCTTCGATATTAGAAATTCCAAGATATCATCGTATTTTTCATTATAAATATCCTCCATATTTCTGAAGATATTTTCATAATTATTCTTATCTGAAATCATTAATCTCTTCGTGCTATCAGTGTTACATCATATAGAAACTGTTAGTTTCTATATTCTGTAAACTTTCGAGCTTAAAATATAAATGTTATTAAAGTAATGTTGAGAACTGACGCATGAGTTAGTATAATATAATGACACTTGATCAATGTGATTATATTACAGTAAGTCATGCTGAGTTTTTAATGGGACGTGATGATTCACATATTATAATGTCATCATGTGTCATGTTATACAACTCTTACATTATATCTAATCTATAAACACATCACGAACATATTTTCTTGATTGTCCCATCTTTTCCCTTGAATTCTGGTAATTTGACAAGTCAGATTGTACTATTACCGTTTCCTTATTAGGACATTAACCATGTTCATTCGAAACTCCATATCTACAAATTCTGGACCATTATTCGCTTGATTTAAAGTCGGGAGAATAAAACAAAAGCATGAAGCTTCAAAATATCAATGGGGTATAAATCACAGTAAATTGAAGAGAGTATTAACTGTGGATGTCAATGATTATGGAAAGACAGAAGCAGAGACTTTGAAGTATAAGAGAAAATAAAAAGCCCAAAAAAAAACAACACGGAGATTACAAACCGTGGATATTAATACGAATAGCAATATAAAGACACGGTATAAATAAGAATAGTATCACCTCAAGGTAATAGTAGAAGTAAACAGTTTTTTCTGGTGGAAGATTTAAAAGAAGGATGACAGAAATGATAATTAGGAAAATATCAAGGATTAGAATTGGATTAAGCATTTCCAAAATCTTTTGGAAGTATGAACTAATAAAGAGAGTATAGGAATGGAGAGAATAATGGAACGGAAGAGCTAAATTTATAATGGAAATATCAGACAGAGAAATCGAGGCAGACCACCGTATTTAATTATAGAGATCTTAATTTCCTTATTCGCCGAAGAATCAAATCTTTTAAATTTCGAAGATTTTCTTTAAATCCCTTGAATTCCAGAATTTAACCAAGACAACGTCCAATGTTAAGACGCTTCTTATTTTCTAAATTCAACCCGGCTACATCAAAAGCTAAGACAAATCTTTATTTTTCAATTCACTCTTTTGTGATAGCTTCACTCGTACTCTTCACATAAACGAATTGTTTTATCCATATTACTCTATGGTAATAAAAACTCTATCTATCAACTTATAATTGTCATGAAAAACATTCTTATTGTTAGCCATGAAGACCTCTATCAAATTTCGGGGACGAAATTTCTTTAACTGGTAGGTAGTGTGACGACCCGGAAATTTTCAACCAAATTTAAACTTAATCTTCATATTATTTCAACACGATAAGCAAAGTCTGTAAAGTTGAGTCTTAAAATTTTTGAACTATTTTATGAAATCAATTGACCTTGACTATTACCGACGATTCACGAACCTTTGAACTGTAAACACAAATGTACATATATAAATGATTATATATGTAAATAACTATATATAATAAGTTAGATATAATAATGAACTATTATTTATTTAAATTTTTTTAAAGATAAGTTAAAATAACTAAAACTTTTTATTTAATGATTCCAGACATAAATTGTCAACGTTAATAAAGTATTAAATATATATAGTATTATACTTGAGTTTAAATATTTTAATTAATACATTTATCTAATTAATAAAATTTGATTTTTAGAATGTAATTGTGTATATATATATATATATATATATATATATATATATATATATATATATATATATATATATATATATATATATATATATATATATCATTTCTATACGTATATATTATTATATGTAGTATATATAAAATGTATAAATATCAAGTGTTCAATATATGAGATTAGGGAATGTATTATATAAATATGAAAATTAATACATGTAAGGTGTTAAAATTACTAATATTATTGTTATCATTATTAATAGCATTGTTATTTTAATTAATAGTAAAATTTAATTAGTAATATGTTTATTATCTTTATAAGTATCATTATAAGCATAAATAATACAAAATAGTATTATTATCATTATTATTATCAATTTTATAATTGATATCAATATTATTACTTATTAGTATTATAAATATTATAAAAATAATTATTATTAGCATTATCATTAATTATCATTAATAATACTATTATTATCAATACACTAAGAATTTTTATTATGAATTTTTATTACTACTAAAAATATTATTATCATTAATAATATTATTACTATCATTTTTATTAATAATATTATTATTGTTTATTATTATTAATATAATTATTATTATTATAATTATTAATATTATTATTATTATTATTATAAATTGTGTATAATACTTATCAGCATTAATACAGATATATGTTTAACAATACAGATTATATCCAGATAAACAAATATATAGATATACACTACGAATATATGCAAATTATATATATAAATATACAGAATACTTAATATAGATATATATAATGATATAAATACACGATATATACATATGAATACAGAAACACACGTAATACATTTCATATCATTTTCAGCTGTATATAATTGATTTGTTAGTACAAATCAGAATCTAAAACAGTGAGATGAATCCAAGATTTCTGTTAGCAATACCTTTCTTCTCCTAATTTTTTTATATTTATTTTGTACCTGAATGAAGAGACCTGTCGACCATTAAAAGCTATAGGATTCAATAAATTACAGTATAAACGATACCAGACAATCTACATTATCAATTAACAACCTCAAATATCCTTTACAGCTTTCCAATTATCGAGTTCAATCAGAAAAAGGGAAGAGAAGAGGAAACTGCCCTGTTCTTGTTCTCAATCTCCAAAAATGCGATTTCTTAATAAAATTTAAAAGCTTCAAATGCAGTTACATTCTAAATCCTTTACTAAAACTATCTGGAAACTTTCAAGGATCAATTTTAACTATCGTGTTCTAATTTTCGAGTCAAAATTCACGTTTCAAAAAGTCAAACATTATTCATCAGTAAAATTCGAATGTGTTTGAAAGTTTCTGTTAAAATAAATGACTCCTATAGTTTCTGGGAGGGATTTTAAACATCTTTCATGTTATAGACATGGTCTAAAACTTTATAGAATTTTTAATTTGATTTCAAGTTGGGTCGTGTTCTTCAGTACATGATACAACTTTTATTTATTTATTTTTTTTCTGTTTTAAATTAATGTGCTTAATCAGAAATCGTTCTTAAATATATTTTGTATCCTAAAAAAACTAAACATTGGAATCGTGATACCTAATTTCGATCCTGGGACAGTACGTTGATGAAGAAGAAAGGTTAAGGGAAAAACAGAAAGGATGGTTTAATTGAAATTAAAATGGGTTTTAATCAGATAAATTAAATTGGTTCTTTGGTTTGGTGTGTTGTCTGGTATGGAAGTGATCCTGGTTCGATTCTAGCATCTGCCAACATTTTTTTTGTGATAAGCTTTACGAGGTAGTTATTATTTCCATTATTATTATTATTATTATTATTATTATTATTATTATTATTATTATTATTATTATTATTATTATTATTATTATTATTATTATTATTATTATTATTATTATTATTATTGTTGTTGTTGTTGTTGTTATCACAATTATTATTATTATTATAAGTATATAAGTTTTATTATCTAGTCATTATTATCATTATTAGTATTATTAATATTATTAATTAAAACATGATGAATGTATTGGTAGATATAAATTATAACAATATGAAGTTATTAATTTAAGCTTTTTGAGATAGGTAGGATTAAGATAAAATGTAGATAACGTTATGAACATAATTATAATTACGTCTTGACTAAATGAATTATCATTATTGTTAAAAGTATAATGTTTATTAAAAATTATCATTTTTAGTATTATTATCATTATTAGATTTATTAATATTATCATTATTAATATTATTAGTATCATTATAATTAAAATTATCAAAACTATCATTTTACATAAATTATCATTTTGTTATTATTATTAATATTATCGTTATTATTAAAAGTATTATTATTATTATTATTGTTATTATTGCTTATATTATTATTATAATTATTACAAACTAATGACTAGTATTATCATCAAAACTATTATTATCATAATTAAATCTAAGTATTATTATTATTATTATTACATATCATTATATTTTTATTATTAAAATGATACTAATTAAGTTATATATAAAATATATCAATTAATATATAAATATATATTTTTTTATCATATATAAACGTTAATATAAATTTTATTATCAATATGTTATAATGAATATTAAATAATAGTTATATAAAATACATAAAATAAATATATTAAATTTATCTAAATAACATTTAATATAACAAATATACTAAAAATAATAACATATATAAACTAGCTCAATTACGATTATATGTGTTAATATATATATATGAATGATATAGGTTCGTGAATCCAAGGCCAACCCTGCATTGTTCAGTTGTTTAATGTCGTTATATGTATTTTTACTACAAAATACATTTGGTGAGTTTCATTTGCTCCCTTTTTAAATGCTTTTGCTATATATATTTTTGGGACTGAGAATACATGCGCTGCTTTTATAAATGTTTTACGAAATAGGCACAAGTACTTAAAATTACATTCTATGGTGGATTATTAAACCGAATATCGCCCATCAAGTCTGGTAACCTAAGAATTTAGGGAAATGGCCCCTGATTGACGCGAATCCTAAGGATTTTCTATTTACCTTGACAAGTCCCATTCGGGGTACGAATGCTTTAGTACTTCGAGATTATTATACAGACGAGAGGTTCTGTTTTGGGGATATTCTATGCATTAAGTCAACGTCGGTTACCAGGTGTTCAATCCATATGAATGATTTTTATCTCTATGGAGTTTGCGAAATGCCTGATACGAGAATGATGTTTATGAAAATGAAATCTTGTGGTCTATTATACTATCTGAAATGATTATTTATGATAAACTAATGAACTCACCAACCTTTTGGTTGACACTTGAAAGCATGTTTATTCTCAGGACTGAAAAAAATCTTCCGCTGTGCATTTGCTCATATTAGAGATATTACTTGGAGTCAATCATGACATATTTCAAAAGACGTTGCATTCGAGTCATTGAGTTCATCAAGATTATTATTAAGTCATTTATAGATTGGATATAGTATGAAATGTTATGCATGTCGTCAACTTTCAATGTAATGAAAGATTGTCTTTTCAAAAACGAATGCAATGTTTGTAAAATGTATCATATAGAGGTCAAGTACCTCGCGATGTAATCAACTGTTGTGAATCGTTTATAATCGATATGAACTTCGTCCGGATGGATCCATCTCGTACGATCAGATGGAGGATTTTCGATAAGAAATAGATTATAGGACGTAGATTAGTACCCTGCAATACATAATTTACATATGCATATATAATACTAAAATCCCATAGGTTACGGAGAAATCTACGGAAGCTATCAGGCAAAGGTAACAATAACAGATATGCTAAGATATGAATTTATCTATACACAGTCTATGCAATAGAGGCAGTAAGACGTGTCAAGACTTTAAGGATGATAAGCAAATAATTTTCGACACTAAAGGATAAGCAAAAATTTTGACATGCAGACACGGTCGAAGTCCAGACTCACTAATGCATCTAAACAACTACTAGTTAGACACACTAATGCAAGACCTGGTTCGCTAAGACCACCAATTTGATACCAACTGTCATACCCCGTCCTAATCCATCTGGATGAAGTCACCAACATCTGGTCCCATTGCGATGATCGACTCCAAATGATGTCTTTTAAAATGAGCAAATGTACAGCGGATGATTTCTTTCATACCTGAGAATAAACATGCTTCCAAGTGTCAACCAAAAGGTTGGTGAGTTCATAGGTTTATCATAAAACAATAAAATTCATCATTTTGATAGACCACAAGATTTAAATTCTGCATGGTACAAATGGGCCCGAATCCTATACCCACATGTAATGTACATGCGATATCTTTTAAATGCAGTACACCTTTCTCGTGTACGAAATCATCTATCATAAATCTTAGTAACCGTACACATATCTTGTGCACAAAAATTACATACACATAACCTGTGTATAAAATCATTCTCTCGATACATAACATTCACTTTTCATTGCTTTCATAGCTTGGCTTGGTAACCGACCTTAACATATAATGCGCATAATGATATCCCCAAAACAGAACATCTCGTCTGTATAATAATCATATAAACTTCGAAGTACTAAACACCACGCCCACTAGCCCTTCCGTCTAGTGAACATTCTGGGTGGGGGTGTTAAACCCGGTAGCTACCTTTAGGATTCGCGTGAATTAGGGCCATACCCGATTCTAATTGTTAGGTTACCAAGCAATAATAATCAGGGGAAAAATATTCATCTCAATTGTGGCAATTATCACGTCCACATAATTAATTCGAGGAATGTTTTGCTTGTGTCTATCTCGTCAAACATTTATAAAAGCATTTCATGTATTCGCAGTTCAAAATATATTTCAAAAGCATTTAATAAAGCAGTTGTAAAAACAGCGCATGTATTCTCAGTCCCAAAAATGTAAAGAGTAAAAGGGAGCAAATGAAACTCACCATAATGTATTTTATAGTAAAAATACATATGACGACATTGAACAACTGAACAATGCAGGGTTGGCCTCGGATTCACGAACCTACATCATTTATATGTATATTAACACATATAATGGTTGTCGAAAAAATTTAGGTATTATTATTAATTGTTATATTAGTAACTTATATGTTTTATTGATAACTAAATTAACTATATTTTCCTTTATATACATTAAATAGATAATTACTATTTATTACAAACATTTTAATATAGTTATGTTTTAAGTAAATAATATATTTTTATATAGAAAATCTTTATTTGATATATTAATAATACTAATAATAATAATGATAAAAATACTAATATTAGTGTTAGAAATAATAAAATTGATAATAAAAATAATAATGATAAAAATAATGATAATTCTAATAATAATAATAATAATAATAATAATAATAATAATAATAATAATAATAATAATAATAATAATAATAATAATAATAATGATAATAATCATACATTCATTAATAATTAATAATCATAATCATAATGAAAATAATAATAATACTTATATTAATAATAAACATGATAAAATTAATGATAATAATAATAATGTTAAGACTACCTTAAGAGGCTTAAAAAAAATAAAGTGCCCGAGCCGGGACTCGAACCCACGACCTCTCGCTTATCAACTCCCTTACTAAACCAATGAGCCGTTTACTCTTTTGCCTTTCAAATCAAAAGTTATATTCATATAACTCGTCTCTCATCTAATTCGGCCCAACAGGTGTTGCAGCCCAACAAGACAGCCCAATTAAATAAAGAAATATGCTAACTGTAATGGATCGTGGGTTTTTGATTTTTAGGGTAACGTTGGTAATTCTCTTCCTCAACAGAACCATCATCATCGATCCATCATTGTTTATCAATTATCTCGTCATCATCATACTTCCCTAATCATCTAAATTATCATCTCATCATAAACATCGTCATCATATATTCATCATTATCATCGACTCCACATCATAATCAAGAAAACAACTGGGTTTTGATGGTTGATGGTAGTGTTCGAATGAAACAGATAAACAGCAGTTTAATTGCAGTTGATTTCGATCACCAAAACAGAAAACACAGAAATAATCGTAGTAGTTATGAATGAGGTGATAGTTTTCGAAGGTTTTATTTTGGTTTAGTTTGGCTTGACAGAAACAGGATATCGGTTTATGGTGTCTTATGGTAGCTGGGACAGAATGTTAATAGCAAAACAAATGAATTATAGCGATTGCAACTATACTGCTGGATTGGATTAAAAACATTACGCAGCAGTAGCTGCATCCAATAAAACATTTTAGCAACAATGGGTTTGTAGATGTATGGTGGCCCATCATAATAGTAGTTTAGCAAGCATAAGAAGAATTATGTGGGCTGTTCAAGTTTTGTGAAATCCGTTCGAAATAAAAAAAAACGCAGTAGTTAACATGCTGGTGTCGCATACTGATAAATCATATTTTAATCACCATGCCATTCTAAAGTGACTTAAATTTATCGGCCACATCCCAATTGTTTTGGCTCCACAAAACATAAATTACATTTAATTCCTAAAAGGTTATCAACTTCTCGATCAAAAGGGGATAGAAAAGAAACATTGGTGGACTTTTTGGATTCCAGGACTTCGTGGACAGCTCATTACTCCAACCGTACCATACCTTTATCATCCACTAGCAACCTAATCCCATGAATTATTCATTTGTACTAGTACACCCTTGTAACCCACTATACAAAGTGTTTGTCAAGTGGGGTTCCTTATAATAAATTTCGTCTATAAAAAAACGAACAATATCATACTAGTTCATGGTTCGTCTAGACAGGAAAAAATAAATAAATAGCTGCAGTAGCGAAGGAGATAGAGAACAGGTATTATCGCAGTAGAATGATGAGTTACACGTTTGGAATTGGGTTATGTGAGTCTTTGAAACAAAAATTATGGGGTGTTTGCGATATGTATATATATATACAGGAAGGATAAAAAAATATATCAAAAGTAGTTCGATGGCTTTGGTTTATATTATGGGTTGTGGTTTGCATGATAAAGATGGCAGTTTGGGTTTGATTAGTGGTAGTGATAAAGGCCAAAGGTGATGATGGAGTTCAAAGTGTTCGAGTGTGATGGTCGAGAGTGGTGTTAATTTTGCTTCGTTGGTGACTCGATGGTTGCCAAGGTGTTGGTGATTTAACGAGGAAGAATGTGGTGGCAAGGTGGCGTTTGTTGAAGAAAAGAAACAATTGAAGATGGCACAAATAACTCAAGAGGTGATGATTTGGTTTTTGTGATGGTTAACCATGTTGGTGATGATTCAATCATGGTGGTGTTGGTTTGGTTTATACTCGTTCAAGAACAAGAGGAATCAATAGGTTTAAAGGGTGGCGTTGATTGTAGATGATGAAGTTGTGGCGATTCCTGGACAAGAAAAGGAAGAGATGGAGAAATGGTGATGGTTGATTTTTCTTCTTTTATGATTCTCAAACATATGTAATATAGGTAGATTAATTAGAGAAAAATCGATTGACTTCCTATTGAGATGATGGTTTGTTTTATACAGAAATTGGCTTGACATTGGTTCACGGGCAAAACAGAAAAAGCAGATTAATAATAATATTTGCTTGTATATATCTGATTACTCGTAATTATTTGCTTTATATATATTATATTAAATTTAAATGATAAATAAATAATAATAATAATAATAATACTTTTATTAATGTTATTAATAATAATATTAATACAAATAACAAGGATAACAATACTAAGTTTAATAATAATTACTAATAATGGTAATAATAACTGTACATGATAATAAATGGTATTATTTTTTATAAAAATAATAATGACGATAACTATAATAATAATAATAATAATAATAATAATAATAATAATAATAATAATAATAATAATAATAATAATAATAATAACTAGTATTATTTACATTACAACTAAATTATAATTTTTAATTATTTTTATAATATTATTTATAACTATATCAATAATAATGATAGTGAAATCAATAATACTACTATTGATATTAATATTTATAATAGTGAAATTAATAACAATAATATTAGTATAAATACAATAACTATATTTTAACTTGTAATCATATATTATGCCAAATAATATTTCAAATTACTAAATATCTATTCATTTTACAATAAGTTGTTCGTGAATCGTCGGGAATAGTTAAAGGTCAAATGTATATATGAACACAGTTCTAAGTTTTTGAGATTTCAATATTACAGACTTTGCTTATCGTGTCTAAATCATATAAAGATTAAGTTTAAATTTGGTCGAAAATTTCTGGGTCGTCACATCCGGAATCCTCTGCAGGTTCCTTTCCTTTAGGCTCATTCCCATGCTCGGTCTCCATCTCGAGTTCCGATTCGGTATCATCCACAAACTCGAGTATCGTGTTTCCTTGCGCTTGCACGGTTTCCTCGGATTCCGTGTCGGAGTCGGTAAGAATGATAGGATTAGAAGAAGTTATCGAGCACTCAAAGAAAACACAAAGTTAGTCATTTAGTAATCATATCATATTAGATACCAAGTAATCATAGCAATTTCATCTATTAGGGTTCATGCAACTTAACGAGTCTACGGTAACAGTCTAGACGCACTAGTTGTCCTAACGTTCGACTCTCTAATGCAGCCTATTCCTAGGTAACCGATCTGCTCTGATACCAAATGTAATACCCTGTCAGAATCCACTAACGGAATATTAACTCCTGGTCCCACAGTTTAGCGATCACGCCCTCTATATGAGACGTTTCTGAAAAGTATTCGCATTAATCATGAAAACAAGTCATTTATTTAAGAAAATGTAACTGGAAACATTTGACATCAATGACTATAGTATATGAACCTAAAACATCAGAGAAAACTATTTAAATGCGAATATTTGTTCGTGAAATAAATATAGAAATCATGCTGGACGTCGTCCAGTTCTAGCAGAAAACAACACATAACTTCAAATAAAGCGGAAGCACTAGCTCTATGTACCTGAGATGAAACATGAAAAACGTCAACGAAAAACGTTGAGTGAAACTACAGGTTTAGTAAATCATTTCGTAAGTTAGGCCACAAGATTTTCTTGGAAAACATCATAGGAAAAGTATACATTATAATGAGCACTTGATTATAAAACTTTAACCTTTGCGTAGGCCGAGCCCATGTCTTTCATTTACCCTATACTCCCGATACACCAATCAAGTGTACGTGTAACAACTACATAAGCACCTGTTTAACGTTGACGTGAGGTTTGTCAAACCTAACGGTACCGTCCCTATAAGTCGAGCTTACAAAGTAACTAATATAATCAAGCTAAGGGATTTTTGATCTGAACTCATATGTATAATCTTAGTAAGTTACTTGTGCCAAACACGTAAAACATTTGTAAAAAGCATGCATCTCATCCCTGTATAAACGTAGTAGGGAATGTAGACTCACCTTAGCAAAAGCACTCGTAAAGATCTTAGCAAACTGTACTGTAGTCGAACACTCTCGACTGAACAACGCAACCTAAATAAGTAAATCATCTTAAGTATACACTAATAGGTCAAACTTAGTCAACCCATAGTGTATGTAAAGTCCTAGTGCTCAGACAGACTCAATAAACATGTAAAAGTCAACTAATCCATGCAAGTCAACGAAAGTCAACCAAAGTCAAACCAAAAGTCAACTCGATCATATAGGTCAACTAAGGTGAAACATCTAAGTAAGTCATGCAAACATAGTCAACGAATCATACTTAAGTCATATAACATGTTATCGCTCGTAATTTAGTAAATCGCATTTTCCACATCTTAATGTAAACCTTCGAAAATCATACGTCATAAAGAAATACACTCATAGCGCATAGCACATAATTCATAAAATTATGATCAACTCCAGATCATAACTAGACTTAAAATTGATTCCAAAAAGTCCTGCCAAGGCCTCATACGATAAATAAAATTCCAATATCAGAAAGGCTCAAGTTCAGGTTCATTACAGAAAATTCTGCTAGCGCGTCAGTTTTTAAAAAGTTTTCATAAAATATAGAAAATAGATTTTAACGAACGGCCAATTGGTGTCATCTCAAGACATCTCAAATTTAAGTGATAAAATAATTAGAAGCATTGCTTTAGCCAATTCGTACATATTTGCAAAAAATTACAGTTTCATCAGTTTTTGACCATCAATCAGACATATCATTTAGACGAGCATTTATCTCATGGAAAATAAAGTTCTCACAATTTTGCATACAAATGAAACATGTCGAGGAACATCTAAATTAACATATTACAGAAGCTCAAAGTCTAAAATAATTCCTAGTTCATTCTAGCAATTTTTATGTAAACTTAAAAACAGATTCAGCATACTTTACGAACCAAAACTTCGTTTAATCATATCGGAAGCATTACATAACCTTTTAACGCAAATCTTTAGTCTAAATTGCATAAATTTTCACAAAGAATACAGTAGCACAACTTTCATAAGCTAAAACACAGAGCATGCAACTCAGAAAATTCGGATTTCATGCAAACCCTAACGTAAACTTCGATTACGCATATCTTGAGCATACGATAACGAAATCACGCAAAATCGGAGTCTAAAATTAATAAATTTTCAATATATTTCTAATTAAACATATTACAAAGTTAGATCTCATATAAATTTAATCAGATCATCAATAAACAAATTCATTTTTCAATCATACAACGTTAATTCGCAATCAATCAACAATTAGCAATACTAGACACCATTAATTGAGCGCTAGACTCTAATACACCATGTAATTGATCAAAAAACTGAATTAATGAAATTAGGGTTAACAATTATACCTCAAACAATCAAATTGAGCACACTAACGCATAGGGAATGACACAAGGAACAACGTTCGTGCACGAGGTTTCTTCAAAAATCAACTTGTGATGATGGTTGTGGGGTGGTGATGGCCGACGGCCAAGAGAGGGGAGGGAGAGGAGATGTCGACTAGCTTTAGGGGAATTATGAGAGTTTCTAGTTTAAGATTTCCATTTATAGTCTAAGTTAGGGCCTAATTTAATCCCTAATTAAACATAAGCCCAAAGTTTAGTCCATAAGGGGTATGTGGGGGAGGATTCGGCCGAATGGCCCACCTAGGGGTGTCATGGGCTCGTTTTGCCTACTTACTTGTACGCACGTGGTTCGTTTCGAGTGCCATTAATCGTACCGGGTCTCCGGAACGTTAACTAGTCGTTGAAACGCAATCACCGAGTTTAATTCATTAAATAAATAATAAATTAAAAATAATTTTCTTAAAGTCAATAATTATCGAAAATAATTATTGTGTCATTTTTCTGAGTTCCGTAAACTGAAAAGTCTTCTAGACGATAAACTTAATCGTAACGTTTTCTAGTTCTTTATCCGAAATAAATCATAAATTAATATAACATATTAATTCAAACATTTCTCTATTAAGTATGTATTTAATTTAATTAAACACACAAGTCTAAGTAACCACCGTTAAATACTTAACGGATAACTAACGATAGTAAACGAAAAAAGTCGGGTTGTTACAACTTAGGATTTTAACCCCACACTTTTACCGCCAAGATGATAACATCTCGCGGAAGTCAACATTCCACAATACACATGACCAGTCTCAACGTTGGTCATACACACCCATCCTCCGTGGATTCACAATAAGGTACTCAAACCTCGACATTTCAAATAAGTTGAAACGTTAATGCCCACTAAACACCCCAACCAATCACAATTGTATCTTCGAGTTTCTCACCGTACCCAACTACAAAGCAATCACACCATCGGAGTCAAACATTACACTAGCAGGTATAAGGAGGCACGTGACGCAGTGTTATGCAACTTCGCCAGTACCACCAAGTCTAGAGAACTCGACCCTACAGGGTCTACTCCTGGTGTCACACGTCACCCGCCGACTCGAAATCACACAAGTTCAACGAACCTCAGGGCTCAATGCCCACAACTTTCCTATCGACACCCGCTAGTCACAATCCACCTAGGCCGCACAGCTAGCCTATTAACCCTTCATGTCTTACCTCCAAATAGGGCCGAGGGTAAATATCACTTCACAATATCACAACACAAGTATATAAGTGAGAACGACTCTAAATGAGACATTTTATTAAAAACAGAATTTGTATTGTAGCGAAAACGAAATAATGTTTTACATGATAAACCCAGATGTAGTTAATGATTGTTAAACAAATACTAAGACATAAATATGTGGACTTCAATGCATCAGCTAGCAAGGTTACATAGGGCAGCACATAAGCTAATCTTCACATGAGACAAACATGCTTAAAATGTCAACACAATGGTTGAGTGAACATCATAGGTTTAATAATCAATAAAGTTTTAGAACACAAGATTTAATTCAAACATCAAAATATTTAATATTCCATGAGTTATAATATCGAGCTAAACATAAACCCCTAACACTACGCGTGTGTCAGTAATCATTATTATGTACCCCCTTGACGATCGGTCAATGGGTAGAGACGTCACTCTCAATAGGCCTACTCACAATTATTAAGCTTGCAATATTTTAATTTCAGCAATTAACGATATTATGGTGGGGATTTGCATGTAAGAATACAAGTTAACAAAAGTCTCATGAAGTTGCATATCAAAAAGTTTAGGCACTTGTGTCTAAATTGTAAATCATTTCAAAAGCAAGCATGTATATCACCCCAAGATTTATAAAATTCAATAAATATGTAAAAGAGGGGCTATGAAGTTCACCTTAAAATAGCACGGCGAAATATGAAGATAATTCCACGAACGAAATGAACGAGAGTATATGACCAAGTCTTCAACCTAGAGACATATTGACTTAATCAGAAATTGTCTAAATGACATTGGAATTCCTAAGTAAACTTAGAGTTATTTACAAGTGTTTGCGTGTCTACCATAATCAAGTTTAGACCTTGTTCAACCTTCGCAAACCTCGATGCTATCAAATAAGTCTGGAATGACCAGATGTAACCGGGGGCCAGGACTCTTGATCAGAAACTATGTCATGACATTCGAGATCCACAACCTTATCCCATAATGGCAACCTAGACATCATTCACTTACAACCGTAAGTAGCGGTGAAGTTTGTATAAGTCGTAAGTTTATCGGTATGATTATAGTATTCACTAGTTGTGTATGTATAGGAATACAACACTTAACTAAGTTACTTATACACTTAATATTAGTTTAAATTATTTTTACTTGTAAGTATTATTATAAATATTTAACTATAGTATTATTATAATACTATGTTAAATTGGCATTAATTTAATAAATATTTAATTCTTAATTTAAATGTTTATATATAAATATTTAATTATTATTAACTTTATCTTATCACCTAATATAAATAAATAATAGATATTATATATTTATATTATTATTTGTTACCTTATTTAAGGATAATTATTAATGTAATAGTTTAATAATTAAATAATGTACTCCCTCCGTCCCATATTAATTGTCACCAGACAAAAAATACATAGTTTTAGGAAATTCCACTAACTTTGTTTTTCCACCAATGAAATATCTTCTCTCTCCAGATCCACCAATGAAATATCTTCTTTATTTTCTATTTATGGAAGTGGACAATTAATTTGGGACATCCCAAAATGGAATAATGGACAATAATATAGGGACGGAGGGAGTACATAATTAGTTAGATAATTAAATTAAATATTAGATAATTATAAAATTTCATATTCCATATTTATCTACTGATCACAAAATTTTAAATACTATTATTTTATGAATAAATATATTATATATATTATATATATATCAATATACATAGAATTACACATTAATTCATTTTTAATTTTATTAAATACCTAAAAATTATATATATAATTTTTATAAACTTAGTTAAACATACTAATCAGTCAAAAAATTTATAAAAGAAATCTATTAAGTTTTTGTATTTAATTTCCTTATTTGTTTTTAGTTTATACATAAATAGAGTTTAATTATAAAATAAATGCTAATTCGACCCAAATAATTATTTTTATAATTTTTGCAGGTCAAGGTAAATTATATAAACTTAGAAAAAAATTTACATAAATTTAATTTACTGTTTTTATATTTATTACGAATTTTACATTGTTTCTATGATTAAATAATACATAATTCGTATTTAATTATAAATAATATTCTAAACAAATACAAAAATTATTTTTTTATGTCCTAACACTGTTTCAAATGGTTTTCAATTAATTATTACTGTTCTTGATGTTTAAAATAATTTTTAACTCTTTTATTTATATATATATTGTAAGACCCAAATAATTATGGTACAGAAGTGTAAATAAGGTACATAAAGTGTGGGATGTATCGTGTAATTAAACAGGGGTTAGAGCCTATTCAGACCCTTATGCGCACCGCACACACATAAGGGAGCACGCCGCGCACTAGCCCTGTGCACAGATTTCTAGCCTTTTAAATTAAGTTAAATGATGGGGCATTTTGGTCTTTTCACTTGAGGCCGGTTTAGGGCATTAGTGTCCAGTTGTGTGGTGGTTGAAAACACATTCAACATTATCACCAACCACATCATCTCTCCAATTAAAGGTTCTAGAGTGAGAAACCTATTTGAGAGAGAGAAAGCTCAAATCAAGGAGGAAGAAGTTGATTTCGGGTCAAAGCGCGTGTGTTAAAGTTGTTTATCTAGCCACTAGCTACGATTTGATTGTGGTGGTATGTCCTAACTTTTATTTTTTTACTTTAATATATATAAGGGTTAGGGTTTGGGTAAATGGTGAACATAAAATCTATATTTGGTGATTTTGGGTGTTCTTGGGTAGGATTGAGTCGTGAGGACTCAATAGTAACTAACCTAGGGTTTCAAAGTGTTAATTGGTGGTTATGAGTCTTAAAAGGTTAGTTAATCACTAGCACACTTGGTTGTTATGTGAATGGGTGTGTTGATTTAAAATGGTCAAATGGGTAATGATTGACCTAGTTGAGAAAGATGGGTATGAAATACCCCAATTTTGTATTAGTTAGTGTTGTTAGACCTTTATCACTAGCTTTTAGTGATTTATGATGGTCTTGACCTTAAATGGACGGTTTTAATGTAAATGGGTCATTTAACGCATTTAAGTCATTAAATGCACATGAGTGAATTGTTGGTGTTTAGTCCAACTAGTTTGTGTGTTGATTGAGTACTTAATGTATTAGGTACTTTTCTTTGAAGCTTGCGGAAGTATAAAACCGTCACCGAAGCGTTAAGGTGAGTAGGATAATTATATGTATATGTATATAATGTATTTATTTATATGCTATGGTATAAACCAAAGAGCCGGTAGTTCCATAGTATGTGCGATTGTGCTATGATGTGAACCAAAGAGCCGGTAGCATCGTAGTACGTGTGTTATAGTGTGAACTAAAGAGCCGGTAGCACTTAGCGCCAGTATGACTCGGGTTGTGATGTGAACCAAAGAGCCGGTAGCGTCACAACTGATGCGTATGGTGTGAACTAAAGAACCGGTAGCACCATGACGCGAGAACGGTTAACCTTGGTTATGTATTGTATTGTAGCATATTGTGTTGTGTCGATTATATGCTATTGTTTATGCTAGTTGCGTTATTGGAGATTATTAGCTTCATACTTGAGATGGTATGCTAATTACATTGCTAGCATGTATGCGGCATGTGAGTAAGTTTTTGCAAATAGGTATATTATATATGTATGTGTATAATTATTGCATTCACTAAGCATTTTGCTTACCCTCTCGTTGTTTACCTTTTTATAGGCTCCGGCGTGGACAAGGGAAAGGGTATTCGTTTGGATTAGTGATCCGCTTTTGTTTTAATAGGAGAAGCTTTTGAAAGTTTAGCTTCTGAAGTTTGACCAAGATTTGGGTAGTTTAACCCCCAAACATCATGCTCTAGTGTCGTTTGGAATTTAAACTAATGAGGTCAAAACTCATATTTTGTACGAAACTCTTAATTCGGGACGATGTGGGCCCGGTGTCGTAAAACTTATTTTATTATTGAATCGTGTTAGTTTTACTTATCATATTTTGTTGTGAAAATCGTTTCATCTAAAAGTGTTGGGAAGTGGGATTACATTAAATGAAAATTGAAAATTTTGGACAGCGGGCTGTCAGGCTATGTGCGAGTCGCGCACATAAAGGGCTGCGCGCCGCGCACCCCACTGCAGTAAAAAAAAATATATATTTCCCATGATCAATTGGATAACGGGTTGGGTCGTTACAAGTGGTATCAGAGCATCGTCTAAGGGATTTAGGCGACTTGAGATAGGTGTCTAGACTTAGACTTTATTATGTATGCACTTTATGCGGGACTTGTAGGAGACGGGTCGGACCGAGATTTGGTTAGAGCCTAGGTTTAGGTGAACTAACTTGGTGCTAATTGTTTTGTGTGTTGTGTTGCAATCATCAAGAGAGATACACATTGTACTAGCAAGTTAATGCGACGTGCTCGCGTAGCAATGACTAGCTACCATTGTCACGGGTTCAAATCATGTCAAACAAGCAATGTCCTACGATTGTTGAGTAAGATGGGGCGGTGTGGGATATATATATATATATATATATATATATATATATATATATATATATATATATATATAGATATATATATATATGTATATATATGTATATATATGTATATATATATATATATGTATATATATATATATGTATATATGTATATGTATATATACATGTATGTTGTGTCCTTTCGTTTCATTGTTTAACCTATTTCCGTTTTATAGTATGAAGATGAGAAACGGACCTGAGAACAATGACAGAGGTACGAGTGAGGACGTCGAGTTTACGGCCAAGGTTGAAGCCATTATGCAAAGGCGTCACACGGATTTTCTAGAGGACGTTAAGAAGATGTTCTTAGATTCGATTGATGAGCAAGTATTTAATCTAGTCAAGGAACAAGTTAAGATTGTTCTTCAAGAAGATAATGTTGGAAGGCGAGACTTCCACTATAAAAATTTCAAGGATGCTCAACCTCCCACTTTTGAGGGTGAACGAGACCCACTCAAGAGTGCTTGTTGGATCTCCGATATGGAGGGGGCCTTTTGCACTAGTGAGTGCCCTCTCGATAAGAAGACGAGGTATGGTAGTAGCATGATGAGAGGAGATGCCAAGTTATGGTGGAATGCAAAAATCCGACTTTATGGAGAAGAACAAAGTATGAGTTTGACGTGGGATGAGTTTAAGGTGGAATTTTTCAAGGAGTACCGAACTTCGGCCGATCTTTCGAGGCTCAAGGACGAGTTGCGTACTTTGAGGAAAGGGTCAATGGATTTGAACACTCTCAAGTCCACTTTCTTATCAAAGACCCAATTTTGCCCGGAGTATGTCAGGAATGATCATATGTTGAAAGAAGATTTCTACCGAACCTTGAATGATAACTATAAAGAAAGGATTAGTAGGAACTCGGCGAAGACTTTCGATGAGTTATTCGATATCGCTAAGGGTTTTGAGTCGCTTGCTCCGAGAAAGAGTGACTTCACCTTTGGCAAACGAAAATTTGAAGCTACTAGCCACTTGAACAAGAAGAGTAGGAGTGCGACCGAGAGCGCCGGTAGTGTGAGAATGGGAGATTCAAAGGGTTTTAGACCCACGTGCTACAATTGTGGGCGACAAGGGCACATGGCCCATGATTGTACGAACTCATCTTCTAACAAAATTGTTTGTTTCAATTGTAATAAAGAAGGACATCGAAGGACGGAATGTCCCGATTTGAGGAATGATCAAGTTAAGAAGCTAGAAAAGGTAGTGGGAACGGCGAGGGGACAAAATTATTTAATGACCAACGACGAGGCTAAGCAATCCAATGAAGTTGTCTCAGGTACTTTCATGGTCGACTCTAATCCGGCAAGGATATTATTTGATAGCGATGCTAATTTGTTTTTTGTGTCACCTCATTTTGTGTCTAAGCTTAACAAACCGCTAGCTAAGTTAGGCCATCCGGTAGAAGTCGAAATAGCGGATGGTAAGACGGTGCTAGGAGTTGATGTTTGTAATTACTGTGATGTTGTGTTTGGTACCGAAATGTTCAAAATTGATCTTATCCCTATGACTTTGGGTGAGTTTGATATTGTCATTGGTATGGATTGGCTCGATCGTTATAGATCTTATATTGCATTCTATGAAAAGTCTATTTGTGTGAAGACCCCAAGTGGGGGAGAGTTAATTATTCATGGCGAGAGACGGAGAAGACTTGTGCCATTATGCACTATTGCACGGAAACGTCGTTTTCTTAGTAGTGGTGGTATGGCTTTTCTTGCTTATGTAGTTGATACTCGTGAAGAGCCACCATCCATTCGTGAAATTTCGGTGGTTAATGAATTCGAAGATGTTTTTTCGGATGAATTACCGGGTGTTCCGGTGTAAAGACAAGTTGAATTTCGCATTGAGTAGGTTCCGGGTGCTACTCCCATTGCTAAAACTCCTTATCATTTAGCATCAACGGAAATGCAAGAGTTGTTAAATCAAACCCAAGAGTTGCTTGAAAAGGGTTTTATTCGACCGAGCGCTTCGCCATGGGGCGCTCCAGTTTTATTCGTGAAGAAGAAGGATGGTAGTATGCAGATGTGCATCGATTATCAGGAGTTGAATAAAGTGACGATCAAGAATCGTTATCCATTACCTCGGATTGACGACTTGTTTGATCAACTCCAAGGCGCGACTTATTTTTCTAAAATTGACTAACGGTCCGGTTATCACCAAATGCGGGTCCGTGAGGAAGATATTGAGAAAACGGCCTTTCGAACGCGTTACGGGCATTTTGAATTTGTAGTTATGCCTTTTGGTCTTACGAATGCACCAGTGGAATTCATGGATCTTATGAACCGAGCGTGCCAACCTATGTTGGACAAGTCGGTAATTGTGTTCATTGACAACATACTTGTCTATTCGAAGTGTATGAAGAAATATGAACATCATTTACGTGGAATGTTGAAGACGTTGCGAAAAGAGAAGTTGTATGCTAAATTCTCCAAATGTGAATTTTGGCTAAGGGAAGTTCAATTCCTTGGTCATATTGTGAACAAAGAAGGTATTCAAGTAGATCCAGAGAAAATAGAGACGGTAAAGAGTTGGGGACAACCGACTACGCCTACGAAAATTTGAAGTTTTCTCGGATTGGCCAGTTATTATCATCGGTTTATCCAATACTTTTCTAAAATCGCTTCTCCATTGACGAAATTGACGAGAAAGAACGCTAGATTTAATTGGAAAAATGAGCAAGAGATCGCTTTCCAATTGTTAAAAGAGAAGTTGTGTCAAGCTCCGGTGTTAGTGTTACCGGAAGGTGTAGAAGATATGACGGTTTATTGTGATGCTTCTTTAAATGGGCTCGGGTGTGTTCTAATCCGGCGATACGAGTAGGATCGTTACGCATGATTATTACTAACGATTTTCTTGTAAAGCTTGGTGAGATACAAATTGAAGTGTTCGTTAACAACAAGTATGAAGAATAAATCATGGGGCAAACGGAGTCTATTACCTTAGGCCCACATGGTTTGTTGTCCTTTCAAGGAAGAGCGTGGGTGCCTAAGATGGGGGATTATCAACGAGTGCTACTTGATGAAGCACATAAGTCAGAGTATTCCATTCATAAGGGCGCAACAAAAATGAATCTTGATTTGAAGAAAGAGTATTGGTGGCCGGGCATGAAACGTGATGTTATTAAGTATGTTGAGCAATGCTTCACGTGTTTGAAAGTTAAGGCCGAGCATCAAAAGCCGTATGGTATGTTACAACCGTTAGAAATCCCGAAATGGAAATGGGGGCACATTACCATGGATTTCATCACGAAGTTACCAAAGAACCCAATTGAATACGATTTGGGTGATAGTTGATCGGTTGACGAAAAGTGCTTTATTTCTTCCCATTCGGGAAACAATATCGTCGAAGACTTTATCTAAGTTATTTATCAAGGAGGTGATATGGAGACATGGGGTTCCTATTTCTATTGTTTCGGATTGGGATGCTCGTTTCACATCTCAGTTTTGGGAAAAGTTTCATGAAGATATGGGTACACAATTGAGATTGAGCACGTCGTACCATCCTCAAACGGATGGTCAAACTGAATGTACGAATCAAACATTGGAGGATATGTTACGGGGGTGTAATATTGATTTCGGTGGTAGCTGGGATGAGCACTTACCTATGGAAGAATTCTCGTACAACAATAGCTACCATGCTAGTATTGGAATGCCACTGTATGACATGCTTTATGGGCGTAGGTTTCCAACTCCTATATGTTGGGGTGAAGTGGGACAAAGAGAAATCGGGAGTACCGATTTGGTTTTAGAGACAAATAGTAAGATTGAGATGATTCTGGCTCGACTTAAGGCGGCGCAAGATAGACAAAAATCTTATGCCGATAAACGAAGGCAACCGATTGAGTTTCAAGAAGGTGACATGGTAATTCTTAAAGTTTCGCCATGGAAAGGTGTTATTCGGCTTCAAAAATGAGGAAAGTTAGCTCATCGGTTTATTGGTCCTTTTAAAATTTTAGCTCGTGTTGGTGAAGTTGCGTATCATTTGGAATTACCCGAAGAGCTTGCGGGGATCCATAATACATTTCATGTTTCCCATCTCCGTAAGTGTCTTACGGATAATTCATCATGGGGTGCCTTTAGACGAGATTGAGCTAAACAACAAGTTAGAGTATGTTGCAGAGCTGACTGCTATACTCGATGAAAAGGTGAGAAATAAGGAAGTAAGAACTTTTAAAGTTCAATGGCACCGAAGTGAGAACTTTTAAACTTTTAAGGAAGTGAGAATGTGTTAGTTTATCTTCCCTCTTGTCATGCGGCTTGGATCGCGAGGATGCGCTCCGATTCAAGTGGGGGAGAGTTGTAAGACCCAAATAATTATGGTATAGAAGTGTAAATAAGGTACATAAAGTGTGAGATGCATCGTGTAATTAAACAGGGGTCAGAGCCTGTTCAGACCCTTGTGCGCGCCGCATACACATAAGGTGTGACGCCCCGTACAAAATCAACTTGTACGGATCATCAAAAATAGGATCATTACATGGTTACAACACTATATGCTATTTTAAAACAAGTTTGCATTCATGAAAAGACAACGTTTTACAAAAGATAGCATGCTTCTACGAATGGAAATTATTAATAAGTACGTGACACAAAGGCCATTACAAAACCATTATTCAAATGTAACATAAGTTGAGAATGCAAAGTAAAAGTTCCATGATTGAAACATCTCTAAACAATGCAGCGGAAGTCTAACACAACAAGTCTATAACAGCAAGTCTAACAGCGGAAGCAACAACTTCTAAGCACCTGAGAAGTAACATGCTTTAAAATGTCAACACGAATGTTGGTGAGTCATAGTTTTAGTAAATAAGGATATAATGTAGACCATGAGATTTCGTATTCAAAATAGTATGAAAAGTATATGCTTATCTGTGGGCACCCGGTAACTAACTGTTGGTCCCTTGATAAACAACAGGAGTATTGTAGGGGGGGTGAATACAATTTCTTTCAAATAACTTGACAGTTAAATACGACGAGTATTCAAGAATGTAAATTAAATAGAGTCGTAGGTAAGTTTTCAATGGTTTATTCTTTATTGATAAAATCACAAAGAATTACAACTATCCTTGGCGGAATGATAGTTGGTTGATACAGATTACCTAGATTATAGCTATGAAGTTAACTTAAAGCTATTACACATTTTGGACTCTAAATAATAAGACCCACACCACTAGTTGTTACAATAATGAATACATCAATTTATACTAGTCCTATTATCTATGTAATTGATCCATTGTCCACTGGTACATAGGATGTCTGTACTTGTAGGGACAATTGCATCAGAGAGCGTACTCTCCTCTTTCCTCTTTGGTAGCTATTTGCATGAACACCCCAATTCGGTTTGGCACCACTATTTGTTTAAACAAATAGAATGTTGTGTTCCCTAGGCATTGACAAAGTATAGCACATGTCTGCATATGCGTTAAACTTCTGCATTCCCACGTGGTCTTGCAAGGTCACTTGTCAGCCGCCGACGCATGTCCTTTTCTGTTCAATTTTATCTTTGACTTCTGTTGAATAGTACACTTGATGTAGACCACTTAGGAAACCACCATGCTTGTAATGGAGCATGGCTGTCTTGTGTTGTATACTGCTGACTAGGTTTACTGGTTCTTCTCATGCTGAGTCACTTGATATTCTTGAAATGCTGGGTACTCATCCTATGCTGATTAGAAGAATACTCTCTACCTTGTGCTGGTAGACTAGGCAGCATACAGAAACACTTGACACGGCAATATTTGCTGTCAATACATAACAAACTTGTACTGGCTGCACATAACATTTTAGTGTACATAAATTCTGTTTTGTCATAATTAGATCCTTAATTATTTTAGGGACTCAACAATCTCCCCCTATTTGATGATGACAAAACCTATGACATATAGAGAAAACACTAAAGCCAGCACTAAGAGACCTAATGAAAATAGGCAGTAACTTTATCCCTTTTTAAATTTGTTTTGGATCTTTTGCTGAGTTATCTATATCTTATAATTTGATATGATTTTGAAGATAAACTCATTTCATTAACATTACAGCAGAGTATATACAAACATTTACAAAACAGTATAATGAAAAATGAAATAACAGAAGATACAATTAGAAGGCTATATGTCTTTCTCTTTATCTTTCTCTTGTTCATCTTCAGATAGCTCTTCTTGTTTAATTTTCCAGGCTTCAGGAAATAGGAGAGGTATCTCAGCAGGGTCAAATACAGGAATTTGAGGAGGTAGAATGATGGGACCTGTTCTGTATGTGCCTTCACCAGTAGATTTCTTTCCTTTAGGCTTTTGAGAAAGAATTTCTTCTACATTCACTACTGGTGCGTTCCCGAATTTTGTAGCTTTGTTGAAGAGCTCTTAAAGATCAGGTTTCAATGAGTCTTTAATGGAACTTTTACCCTTACCAACAAAGTACTCCAAAATCTCCATCCATTCACTAAATCCTAAGGTTCTCAATTTAGTAAAGTCTATCCTCTCTTGAACATTATTTTCCCTGCTGATACTAAAAGCTCTTTTTGTGCCTCTGTGCACCATGATGATTTTTATGGGATTTGATCTCCTGGTTAGTACATCAGCATACCTGCTCCTATAGTAATGATCCCCAAGTTCAATTGTTCGTTCAGTCTCTATAGGGGCAGTAGCAGGTGCTTTCTCAGCAGCTTCCAACTCATCGAGTTCCTTATCCTGAGCTTTGACAATGGCTTTTATTACCTTTTGAGACTCAGCTTATTCTTTTCTGTCAGCAGCCAGTTTGTCCTCTATTTCCTTAAGCCTTAATCTCTCAGCAAGTTCAGCAACAGCAGCCTCCCTTCTTTGCCTTTCAGCTTCTAAGCCCAAAAGAAAATCATCGACAGTAATTTTCAGGGATTTTGTTGTTTCAATCATCTTTCTACCCTCTTCAGTTATAAGGGCAGCACGATACTGCCTTAGATCCATGCCCAGTTGCCTAGCCTCATGAAATTGAGCTTTCTGTTCATCAGTAGAGAGCCTTTGACCACTGTTATTTAGATACACTTTAATTTCAATGCCATAATTCAAGGCAGTGATGTAGAGTGGTTGATCAAGAGGATGATGCAGCAATCTAACTTGGCGTATCCTTTCATTAATTGCTGCTTATCTTTGCTCAAGCAATTCAGGAACAGTGATCTCCAGCCTGTAAGTTTCCCTTTCATCTGGATTCATCCTTCTCAGATCTGGCTCACCTCGGGCAAATGAATCATCTTCCCAAGTTGTGTGTTTACCATGACGTTTTAGGGAAGATGGTGTTGGGATTTAACATGTTCCATTATGTTTGAAACATCTTAAGAATCAAATTAAATCGGAAGCATGTAATTACCATTTTAGAACATGTTAATATTTAACCAATTTAAAGTTAAATCACAATTAGGATCAAGTTGTGAAACATACTTTCAAACTACAAGAAAGAAAGGAGTTTATACCTATTCCAAGCTTGGTAGTGAGTGATGAAGATGATGATGAAGAATAGAGCTTCAAATGGATGAAACCTCAAGTAGTTATACCACAAGCTAACCACCAACACCTTTGCTTTTAGTTAGCATTTGATTGTAACACTTGAATCAACTTGCAAAAAAAAAAATTTGAACCCCTTTACTACTCAAAAAGAGCCGCGGCCAGCAGGCAGAAAAAAGAGGGTGTGCAGTTTTTTTTTTGTATATTTTTGATGTGTATTACAAGTATCTTAAGTCTCCAAGAGAGCCTTGGTACTTATGCCTCTTGAAAATGGAAGTAGCCATTCAAATGGTTAGTCAAATGGCATGCCTACATGGACTTCAATGCCACTCACAAATTTGTTTTTAAAATAAGGTTTATAAAAGATAAATTTTTATAAAACTCTTTTATAAAACTTCCATTCCATTTTATATATATACATTTTATTATATAAAACCAATTTATATAAAATGTAACATAAATTAATTAATTATTTAACCTATAAATAATTAAATCCATATTATATAAATTATTCCATAATTTATATATATGTACACATCAAGTAATATTTCAGAAAACCATTTTTCTTAAAGTTCAAGTGTCGCGTATTTAATCAATGATCCAATCGTTAAGATTAAATACGTATAAGGTGTCGGTAAGCTTGTTAGTGGGTATGACCCGACTTGGATCAAAACATATTAGCCACGTTAATTTAATATGTGTCTCGAGCATACGAAATACCTTCAATCTCCCACTTGCACGAGAAACATAAGAAATTAATGTAAGTGATGGATACCACCTAACGACCGTCCATCACCCCCAATATGTTATGACTTTGTGCCATTCAATAACATCATCCCTTTCGAGTTCCCATCTCGAATATGAATAGGTGAATCTTTCATTATTTCCTTTTGTCCTAGATGTCATGTTAAATCTAAGAGATACAGAGTGATCACTCTCTTCTAGATTTAAGTTTATCCGGCCTTAGACATCTGACTCTCAATGAATAAGAGGAAAAAATTCCATCTTGACTACATACGTCCTAAATATATACCTTGTATCATACCTGAGTTCTTTCTTATGAACTACCATATTTTAGAATAGTGAAGGAAAGAATCAAGGCACAATACTTGGTAAATATCTAAACCCAATATGTATCTCAGGTCAGAGGATACAATGATATTTGCCTTTACTCAAGATTACATGTGATCAACCACAAAGGCTCCATTTAGTAAATCTTGAGGCGGGTCTTCCATTATTTGTATCTCACAAATATCTATGAACCTTGATTGCAACCTTGCCCCACATTCATCCCGTGAATGTATACCAATCCAAGTTCATAATAGTCTAAACCTCACACTTGTTCCCACAAATGTAATCGACTACGGAATTTAGAATAATTACTTATTCATGGATAAAATATGCAAAATAGGAACTTGACTCAAAATAAATTAATACCATAATTATATTAATGAGTTTGAACAATTTCGTTCCGTTACAATACTTAAAACAGATCATGACCAATCACTAGAATATCGAAGCCCTAATGCACAAACATGTCCTGCATGTTTTGCTCCATGTAAGAGCTTCGTGAGAGGATCCGCTATATTAAGATCTGTGTGAACTTTGCGAATACATATCTTTCCCTTTTCAACTTTATCCCTTATGTAGTTGAATCTTCGCTCAATGTGATGGGTCTTTTGGTGAGCACGAGGTTCCTTGATTTGAGCAATCGCACCCTCGTTGTCACAAAATATCTCAAGAGGGTCCTGAATGGAAGGGACTACTCCTAAGTCGTCGATGAATTTCTTCATCCATGCAGCTTCCTGAGTTGCCAATGAGGCGGCAATGTACTCTGACTCTATAGTGGATAATGCAACAACATCCTGTTTTGAACTCTTCCAAGAGACCGCACCTCCATTTAATGTGAATACATAACCGGATTGTGATCGAGAATCATCTCGATCAGTTTGGAAACTCGCATCCACGTAACCTTTTACAGCGAGTTCCTCCTCACCAGACCCGTATATAGAAACATATCCTTAGTCCTCCTAAGGTATTTCAATATACTTTTAACCGCAATCCAATGACTGTTTCCTGGGTTATTCTGGTATCTACTTGTCAAGCTAAGAGCGCATGACACATCCGGTCTAGTGCATATCATTGCATACATGATTGACCCAATAGCAGATGCGTATGGGACTTTCTTCATTCTCTCTTATTCATCTTTCGTGGTAGGACACTGAGATGACCTGAGAAGCGTTCCTCTTTGAATAGGTATCAAACCTTTCTTAGAGTTGTCCATCTTGAACCTTTTCAAGATCTTTTCAATGTATGCACTTTGATTCAAACCTATCAGTTTCTTGGATCTATCCCTGTAGATCCCAATCCCCAAAACGTATTGTGCTTCTCCAAGATCCTTAATGGAGAAGCATTTACTTAACTAAGTTTTAACACCTTGCATTGCCGAAATATCGTTACCAAATAATATTATATCATCCACATATAATACAAGGAACATGATAGTGCTCCCACTAGCTTTCTTGTATACACAAGCTTCATCACCATTTTTAATGAAGCAAAATTTCTTGGCCTCCTCATTAAAACGATGATTCCAAATTCTAGATGCTTGTTTCAATCCGTAGATTGACTTCTTTAACTTGCATACCTTTTTAGGACACTTCGGATCAACAAAACCTTCAGGCTGAACCATTTAGACATCTTCCTCAAGATGTCCATTTAGGAAAGCGGTCTTGACATCCATTTTCCATATTTCATAATCATAATGAGCAGCAATGGCAAGTAATATCCTAATAGACTTTAGCATTGCCACAGGCGAAAAAGTTTCATCATAGTCAACCCCTTGAGTTTGAGTGAAACCTTTTGCTACAAGTCTAGCTTTATATGTATCCAAGTTTCCATGTATGTTGGTTTTCATTTTGAAAAGCCATTTACAATCAACTAGCCTTGAGCCAGTAGGTTGTTCAACAAGTTCCCAAACTTGGTTGTCATACATGGATTGCATCTCAGCGTTCATGGCTTCCTGCCATTTATCCTTATCAATCCTTGATAAAGCATCTTGGTAGTTTGTTGGTTCATCCAAATCAACTACATAGCAACCATCCATGAGAAACCCATATCTCTCAGGAGGATTACTAATCCTACCAGATCTATGAACGTCTTGTGTATTTTGATCATTCATTTGATCACTCTCAACATTTTCATGTTGAGTGCTAGTGTCAACCAATTGTGTATCATCTACTTGATCTTGAACCTCTTCAAGATCTATCTTCCTTTCACTATTTCCTTCCATTAGGAACTTAGTTTCAAGGAATTCAGCCTCTCGAGCAACAAATACATTTTGCTCGGTTGGATCATAGAAATAGTATCCCATATCATCCTTGGGATATCCTATGAAGATACACTTCGTGGATCGAGCATTCAACTTATTAGGGACGTAACGCTTAGGATAAGCTTCACATCCCCATACCTTTAAGTATGATAAAGATGGAGGTTTTCCAAACCACATCTCATGAGGAGTTCGTTCCACTTTCTTGGTTGGGGCCATATTTAAAATACGAGCTGCGGAGCATAGACAATAACCCCAAAATGATAGAGGTAACGAGCTTCTAGCCATCATAGATCGAACCATATCCATTAGGGTTCGTGTGACGACCCGGAAATTTCTGACCAAATTTAAACTTTAATCTTTATATTATTTCGACACGATAAGCAAAGTTTGTTAAGTTAAATCTCAAGAATTTTAAACTGTGTTCATACATTAATTATAACCTCAACCAAATTCCGACGATTCACGAACCGTTATATATAAATAGATACGTATATGTATATATATATATATTATAACTTGAGAATATTAATAAATTATTTAACGTATAATAATTTACACGAACGTATTTGTTTCAATATGATTTTTGATGAAAAAAAAATATATTAAATGATTGAATTATCAGAAACATTGAATTATGATTACAAGTCTCTGTTGAGAGGTCCACTATGATTTGAGAAAATCTATTCCTCTTAACGATATTCAGAATAATTTGTAAAGCTATTTATAAATAAAAACAAAAAGTGTCATTTACGAAAGTTAGACAAAAGTTAGTGGAGAATTGGTTTCCATAATATTCTATTAATCTATTTTCAAACGTACAAAGACGTTTTCAGTTTAAAAAGAACTTTATTATTAAAATGTATATAACTTTTATAAATATCTAGAATCACTTTTGACAACTCATTACTTAACCAGTATAATAAATATAACGATATTTATATTTTATTTCATTAAATATATTTAATGATTTAAATTAATATTATATATATTTATACGCGTATTATACATACATAGTTTTTATACTTTTACTATACTTTAACTTTACCTTTACTTTACCTTTACTTTACTTTTACTTTAATAATTCATACTTTAATAATTCACTTTAATAATTCATACTTTAATAATTCACTTTAATAATTGATACTTTAATAATTCACTTTAATAATTCATACTTTAATAATTTACTTTAATAATTCATACTTTAATAATTCACTTTAATAATTCATACTTTAATAATTCATACTTTAGTAATTCACTTTAATAATTCATACTTTAATAATTCACTTTAATAATTCATACTTTAATAATTTACTTTAATAATTCAAAAATCTATTATAAATATAATTCAATAGGTTTCATTATTTCATAGAAACTTGAAAATATATTTCTCTAAACTCTATCAATCGATTTATGTATATATATATATATATATATATATATATATATATATATTTGCTCTGTATTATTTCAAGATATTATTAGTATACATAAAATATTACGACGGAGTGCTGTCCGAGTGATTTCAAAATAGTTTTTTTGAATGAGTCGAAGCTAAGGAAATTATGGGTTATAGCTATGGAGGAGATGGGTATGGTTCATGGGTATGCTCGTGAGGTCAATCTAGTGTTTATCATCTCCGTTGCGTCTACGTACTTTCCTGCAATATTGAATCTCAATATTGATACGATCGTGAATCCGAGGCCAACCTTGCACTTGTTAAATGACGTTATATGTATTTTTACTACGAAATGCAGTATTGTGAGTTTTCATAGCTCCCTTTTTAAATGCTTTTGCATTATATATTTTTGGCCTGAGAATACATGCATATTTTATAACTGTTTTACGAAATAGGCACAAGTACTAAAACTAATTCTATGTAGGTTTAAACCAGAAATATCCCCTTAGCTTGGTAACTATAACTACTGGTGTATGACTGGTAGGCGCGAATCCTAAAGATAGATCTATTGGGCCTAACAAACCCCATCCTGACTATGGGATGCTTTAGTACTTCGAGGTTTATATAACACACCTGATTCGGTGTACTTTCAGAGGGTAAAACATGAACGTTAAGGCTTGTTACCAGGTGCCTACAACTTATAGAATACTTTTATACACTTGAAAGTGTACATATATTTATAAACGGAAATCTTGTGGTCTATTAATATATTGAAATGATTGTTATGATAAACCTATGAACTCACCAACCTTTTGGTTGACACTTTAAAGCATGTTTATTCTCAGGTATTAAAGAAATCTTCCGCTGTGCATTAGCTCATTTTAAGGATATTACTTGGAGTCATGGCATATTTTGAAAGACGTTGCATTCGAGTCATTGAGTTCATCAAGATTATTATTAAGCCAATTATAGTTGGATGTATTATGAAATGGTGTGCATGCCGTCAACTTTCGTTGTAAAGAAAGTTTGTCTTTTAAAAACGAATGCAATGTTTGTAAAATGTATCATATAGAGGTCAAATACCTCGCGATGTAATCAACTATTGTGAATCGTTTATAATGTATATGAACGGGTCCTTTCAGTTGGTATCAGAGCTGGTTTAATGCCGTTTATTAGCTGGTTAATCGTAGAGGGGGTTCTCACAGTGTTACCTGTGATGAAGCATTGGCTCTTACTCCTCGCGGTCCCTATTAGGGTTAGTTGTACTGCCGAGAGGCGGGCCGTAAAATCAGTGTCTGAGGTACGCTCAGTGGTCACAGGCGGTTAGCTGAGAAGGCACTGAGTGGGATGCATCCCTAACTTTCAGTTGGTATCAGAGCGGTGGTCTTAGCGAACCAGGTCTGCATTAGTGTGTCTAACTGATAGTTGTTAGGATGCACTAGTGAGTCTGGACTTCGACCGTGTCTGCATGTCAAAAGTTTTGCTCATCATTTTTGTTGGAAATTACCTGCTTATCATTCTTAGTCTAGACACATCTTATTGCATTGATTGCATGAATAGTGTATAGACAAAATTCATATCTTAGCGTATCTGCTAATTCATATCTTAGCGTATCTGTTACTGTAAACTTTGCCTGACATATTCCGTAAATTCCTCCGTAATCTACGAAACCTTTTGCTCTATATAATTAGAATACCACCCGATAGCCGGAAAATCATTTCATATCGAAAAATTCTTTATTCAATCGTACAAAATGGAATTCGTCATTAGTTCAAGTCCCTCGGATTCCGAAATGGAATCCCACTCAAGTTCCTAAAGCAGTGTGACCGGAATGGATCAACCAATTAGTCATCATCTATTCTGGATGAATTGGGGATGGGTTTGTAGCCTCCTTAATCATTGGAGACAAGAAGAAGGTGATCCCTTCCATCCACCACATTGCCCTCTTGGCGAAGAACCTGAAGCACTTACCGGCGAACCTATCCGAAACACTATTTTCTCTCTTATTTCTAGAGTATCTCGTCACGATTACATACTACACCAAATTCTAGATTTTATTTATCCGCTCGTCCGAACCGACAATCACCCCGGTGTAATAGAAGAAGTCAACGAGCTTCGCGCTCGGGTAGTGACTTTGGAGAATATGGTGCAAAGGTTACAAACACCAGCAGCAGCACCAGCAGCATAAACAGTACCACCATCAGCAACACCAACAGTACCATCACCACCACCAACACAACATCCACATCCCACACCGCAACATCACAATCTGTATCTCAAACATCAACGTCATACGCCCTGTAAATATCCAGGAATATCAACAACAACAAACGATGAAGTATTAATTCATAAACTTCATTGAAGAGATATCTCTGCGGCAGTTATGTAATCTCCAAAATCTTAGAGATTATTTAATTCTGACCGTAAATCGGATGAGTGAATGGAGATGGTAGAGTAGAAACTTTGATCGAAAATGGTGTACGATTTACAAGCTAGAATTGTTTTAACAACAGGCATCATCAACACAGTCAGTGCCGTCAGTATCGTCAGAATCAACAGCACCTGTAACATCACAAACTATGTCAGTTCAAGAATCATTATGGACATCATTACGAATCAACAACAAATATATTGTATCAACGAGTTATGAAGTATTAACTCATTTCCAATCGAAAGATTTATATGTATATTTTATATGTATAAATTTTTAAACCATAATAAATCTTCCCGTACTAAGCTATTATGTGTGAATCTTAACTACTCAGTTAATTCATATTACAAATATGCAATGATGTACATCCTTCGTTCGCAACTTAACCATCGTTAATTACAATCTCTGTCTCAATTCAATAAAAATTCAATTCATAATAAATCAAGTGTATTATTCGAATATATGTTTGATTTTACACTTTCATCATCGATGTACTCGAAACTTTTCAAATAACATCATTCGTACCTTGCGAAGTTCACAAGAATTTCACGAAAACCAACAAATAACAAAGTAATGATTCATAATTTCAATATTATTGAAGAAATACTTATGCAATTTATAAAGTTTTAGGGATTACTCAATTCTAGTTCCAACCATAAAACAAATGAGTTTAATTTAATATTAACTCATTAAATCTATATTACATCTAAAGAAAATATACACATATATTTTCATAAAGACAGTAATAAACTTCTTTTGTACAAAATATTAATTGTGAAAAAATTTTAACGGGTAGGTAATACCCGAGAGATATATAAATTCACAATTAATATATTAAATTTTTTGAAATTGATTCAGCAATCATCAACTATACTCCCTACTTTCACAACAATATCCATTCTTTCATATAAATCAAAACAATCATACTCATTCAAATTCAATTACATATTCCATTCTTTCATATAAATCAAAACAATCATACTCATTTAAATTCAATTACATATTCTGATTTTGATATCGCATAATTCAATTCGAAATATAACCAGTATCATCACTCTTAGATTCCTATATCTTTCAAAGCTATACTTTGACTTCAAAACTGTGTTAGAACATCATATGTATTAACGATTACAATATGTGCTCAAACCCTTCGAAATTCCTGAAGACACTTCAACTAAGGAACAATCGAGATGATGATCCAACCACATGTTACCCACAGTTATACACCTGAAAAAACTCTCAAAACCCAAGTCATAGTTCGACACGTATCCGTGTTAGACCCTTTGGCATTTACTAGCTAAAATAACTTTTCAATTCCGTTTCAAAATAGACAGTTTTGTCACAGCTCCAGCAAGTCAACTTCGACTTCTCAATCAAAATAGTATTATTATAACCTCGATAGATACGTTGCCCTTTCGCCAACGTTACCGGGGAATCGTTTATATTCACCACATTAGCAATAAACTTACCAACAACTTCATTGATCTTTGACTTTCCAAAAAAAAAAAATCATTATAATTATCGAAACCCTATCATATACTCATTCGTACCTTATAACAAGAATTGGCATACCAATTATTGAGAATCAGCAATCAGTATTTTGAAACCTCGCAGCATGTCTACATCAACAATTACATATACACACAACGTCTACCTCCAAGACTTACATTCTTTGAATGAGAAATTTCTGAAAAACACCCTAAACTGCGAACCAGTTCTCGAAATTTTGAAAAATGCTGATGAAGCAGCAAAAATTATAAACGACCTTAATAGTAAAAAATTGGATGATAAAGGATAGTATATTGGCAAAGCTCAGAAAAAGAGAAGCTTTGGAACTGGAAAACGGATTGAGCAAAGTATGAAGGAGGCTGTGGACAAATCACAAAGGCTGAACCTGCCTTCAAAGAATCCAAATGATTCAGTATTTGCAGAAGTCATTAACAAATACCTTGCTCCTGACTCTAAACCCCTGCAGACAATATCCTTCATCATCTTCTGATATTAGACATTCTAAGATATCATCGTATCTTTCATTATAAATATCATCCATAATTCTGAAGATATTTTTATAATTATTCTTATCTGAAATCATTTACCTCTTCGCGCTATCTGTATTATATCATAAAAGAAACTATTTTAGTTTCTAAATTCTGAAACATTCGAGTTTAAAATAGGAATATTCTTGAAGAAGTGTTGGGAGCTGAAGCATGAGTTAGTATAATATAATGACACTTGATCAATGTGATTATATTACAGTAATTCATGTTGAGTTTCTAAATGGAACATGATGATTCACAGATCATAACGTCATCATGTGCTATGTTACACAACTCTTGTATTCTCTTTGATCTCTAAATATCAAGAAAATATTTCTTGATGATTCGGCCTTTTCCGAGGTATTCTGATAATTTGACAAGTCAAGATCGTGCCATTACAATTTCCTTCCTAGAACATTAACAATGTTCATTCCGAAATTTATATCTGCGAATTCTAGACCATTACAAGCGGTGCTTAATCGCAAGAAGAAGAAACGAAAGGACAAAGCTCCGAACTAGAAATGGGAGTATAAATCATAGAAAATAGAAGAGAGCATTAACTGTGGATGACAATGATTATAGAAGAAGCAAGGACTTTGAAATATAAGGGAAGATATAAAACCCAACAACAACCCAGAAATCACAAACCGTATATATCAATGCATATAGCAATATAAAGACACGGGAGAACTAAAAACACTATAAAACCAAGAGTATAGTAGAAGTAAATAGATTCTTCCGGAGGCAGATGAAAAAGAAGAGCGACAGATATGAAAGTGAGGAGTATATCAAGAATCAGCACTGGATGAAGCATATTGACAAATACTTTAAAATATGAGTTGAGAAGGTGTGAGTTGTAAGAAAACAAATGAGGTGGATTTATAGTGAAATATCCGACAGAGAAATCAAAATAGATTATCGCATTAATTCGAAGAGGATCATAATTTCCTTAATCGCCGAATAATCAAATCCAATATAGATTACAAAGATTTTATTTTCGGAGATCAATCGTGATGACGTCAAAAGATACGACGAATCACTATTATCTTATTTCATTCATTTACGATAACTTCACTCACACGCTTCGAGTAATCGAAATATTTTATCCATTCTTCTTGAACATGATAAAACTCTATAATCGTTATAATAACATTCTCATTGTTAGTCATGACGACCTCTATCAAATTTCGGGGACGAAATTTCTTTAACGGGTAGGTACTGTGACGACCCGAAAATTTCTGACCAAATTTAAACTTTAATCTTTATATTATTCCGACACGATAAGCAAAGTTTGTTAAGTTAAATCTCAAGAATTTTAAACTGTGTTCATACATTCATTATAACCTCGACCAAATTCCGACGATTCACGAACCGTTATATATAAATAGATACGTATATGTATATATATATTATAACTTGAGAATATTAATAAATTATTAAACGTATAATAATTTACACGAACGTATTTGTTTCAATATGATTTTTGATGAAAAAAAAATATATTAAATGATTAAATTATCAGAAACATTGAATTATGATTACAAGTCTCTGTTAAGAGGTCCACTATGATTTGAGAAAATCTATTCCTCTTAACGATATTCAGAATAATTTGTAAAGCTATTTATAAATAAAAACAAAAAGTGTCATTTACGAAAGTTAGACAAAAGTTAGTGGAGAATTGGTTTCCATAATATTCTATTAATCTATTTTCAAACGTACAAAGACGTTTTCAGTTTAAAAAGAACTTTATTATTAAAATGTATATAACTTTTATAAATATCTAGAATCACTTTTGACAACTCATTACTAAACCAGTATAATAAATATAACGATATTTATATTTTATTTCATTAAATATATATAATGATTTAAATTAATATTATATATATTTATACGCGTATTATACATACATAGTTTTTATACTTTTACTATACTTTAACTTTACCTTTACTTTACTTTTACTTTACTTTAACTTTAATAATTCACTTTAATAATTCATACTTTAATAATTCACTTTAATAATTCATACTTTAATAATTCATTTTAATAATTGATACTTTAATAATTTATACTTTAATAATTCACTTTAATAATTCATACTTTAATAATTCACTTTAATAATTCATACTTTAATAATTCATACTTTAATAATTCATACTTTAATAATTCACTTTAATAATTCACTTTAATAATTCATACTTTAATAATTCACTTTAATAATTCAAAAATCTATTATAAATATAATTCAATAGGTTTCATTATTTCATAGAAACTTGAAAATATATTTCTCTAAACTCTATCAATCGATTTATGTGTGTGTGTGTGTGTGTATATATATATATATATATATATATATATATATATATATATATATATATATATATATATATTTGCTCTGTATTATTTCAAGATATTATTAGTATACATAAAATATTACGACGGAGTGCTGTCCGAGTGATTTCAAAATAGTTTTTTTGAATGAGTCGAAGCTAAGGAAATTATGGGTTATAGCTATGGAGGTGATGGGTATGGTTCATGGGTATGCTCGTGAGGTCAATCTAGTGTTTATCATCTCCGTTGCGTCTACGTACTTTCCTGCAATATTGAATCTCAATATTGATACGTTCGTGAATCCGAGGCCAACCTTGCACTTGTTAAATAACGTTATATGTATTTTTACTACGAAATGCAGTATTGTGAGTTTTCATAGCTCCCTTTTTAAATACTTTTTCATTATATATTTTTGGGCTGAGAATACATGCATATTTTATAACTGTTTTACGAAATAGGCACAAGTACTAAAACTAATTCTACGTGGGTTTAAACCAGAAATATCCCCTTAGCTTGGTAACTATAACTACTGGTGTATGACTGGTAGGCGCGAATCCTAAAGATAGATCTATTGGGCCTAACAAACCCCATCCTGACTATGGGATGCTTTAGTACTTCGAGGTTTATATAACACACCTGATTCGGTGTACTTTCAGAGGGTAAAACATGAACGTTAAGGCTTGTTACCAGGTGCCTACAACTTATAGAATACTTTTATACACTTGCGAGTGTACATATATTTATAAACGGAAATCTTGTGGTCTATTAATATATTGAAATGATTGTTATGATAAACCTATGAACTCACCAACCTTTTGGTTGACACTTTAAAGCATGTTTATTCTCAGGTATTAAAGAAATCTTCCGCTGTGCATTAGCTCATTTTAAGGATATTACTTGGAGTCATGGCATATTTTGAAAGACGTTGCATTCGAGTCATTGAGTTCATCAAGATTATTATTAAGCCAATTATAGTTGGATGTATTATGAAATGGTGTGCATGCCGTCAACTTTCGTTGTAAAGAAAGTTTGTCTTTTAAAAACGAATGCAATGTTTGTAAAATGTATCATATAGAGGTCAAATACCTCGCGATGTAATCAACTATTGTGAATCGTTTATAATGTATATGAACGGGTCCTTTCAGTTCGGTTCCTCCTTTCGGAAACTCCATTAAGTTGGGGCGTTCCAGGAGGAGTGAGTTGCGAGATAATCCCACAACTTTTAAGATGATCTTGGAAAGCATCGCTTAGGTATTCACCTCCTCTATTGGTACGAAGTACCTTGATTGTCTTATTGAGTTGATTTTGTACTTCGTTTTGATATTCCTTGAATGCTTCAAAAGTTTCATCCTTGTGTCTTAACAAGTAGACATATCTGAAACGACTGAAGTCATCAATGAAAGTGACGAAGTATCTTTCACCTTTCCTAGTCATGGGCTTAATGGGTCGACATACATCCGAATGTATTAATCCCAATAAGTCCTTAGCCCTTTCATAGGTCCCTTTGAAAGGTGCTTTAGTCATTTTTTCTTGTAAACAAGATTCACATACATCAAACGAGTCTAGTTCATTTGATTTCAAAAGTCCAAGTGTATGCATTCGATTCTTGTTTATGTGACCAAGGCAACAATGCCATAAGTAGGAATCACTCAAATCCCTTTTGAGTTTCTTGGTGTTTGCATGGAACATTGAGCTATTGTATGATGTGTCATCATGAACCAATTCATAAATACCATTCGAAGGCGAAGCCTTGAAATAGAACACATTATTTAAAGAAACATGGATATCATCATTAATGAAATTAAGATTAAAACCACATTGTTTCAAACGGGATACAGAAATAATGTTTCGAGATAAATCGGGTGCATACAAAACATTTTTCAAAATAAGCTCCAAACCACTTGGAAGTTTCAAAATAAAGTCTCCTTGAGCTACTACTTGCACCTTAGCTCCATTTCCCATAAAGAGACTTGATGTTCCCGCTTCTTATCTACTTCTTTTGAACCCCTGCATAGAATTGCAAATGTGAGTTTCACATCCTGTGTCTAATACCCATGTATTAGAAGAAGTAATACTAAGCTCAATGTATACCATATATACATTACCTGAGGTTTGCCCTGCATCCCTCTTTTCTTTCAACTCCTTAAGGTAGACCGGGCAGTTGCGTTTCCAGTGACCCATCTCACCGCAACCAAAGCATGGATCTTCCTTGGGGTTTGCTTTACCAGCAACCCTTTGCTTCTTGTTGTTGTTGGTTGGGGTAACCATCTTCCACTTTCCCTTGCCCTTTCCTTGGTAGGCGGGTCCTTTCCTCTTAGCCACCTTTGGCTTAGAAGTGTTATTGGTTTTCGACCCACCTTCATTGATCATAAACATGGGTGAAGCCCTTTTACCCATGCTCGCTTCGGCCATCTTAAGCATGGCATGTAATTCGCCAATGCTCTTATCCCATCCATTCATGTTGTAATTCATTATAAATGTGTCAAACCTCTTTGACAAGGAATTAAGGATAAGGTCCGTGGCTAATTCATTAGACACGTTGCAGTTTAGACAGTTCGCTCGATCAATTAGGCTTTTCATCTTAAGGACATAAGATGAAACGGATTGGGAGTCGTCCATCCGACATGCATGAAGCGCTCGAACCGTTTCGAAGCGCTTGACACGAGCTTGTTGAAGGAACATCTCCTTCAATTGTGTGATCATGTCATATGCACTATGATGCTCAAAATCCTTTTGGAGTTCTGGTATCATAGTCCCAAGCATGAGGCAAGAAACTTGCACCGAATCGGTGCAATATTTCTCCCAATAAGCCATGCCTTCCGTATCATCCTCGTCCGGTTGATCGGGAATGGGGTCTTCCAACACATACGCCCTATCCTCTAGTTTGAGGACTATTCTTAGATTGCGAAACCAATCCATGAAGTTCGTATGGTTGAGTTTTTCTTTTTCGAGGATTGACCTCAACGATAGGTTGATAAAGTTGATAGGTGTGTTTGGAATGTTGTTGTTATTGACGGCCATCTATAAAATTTAACAAAGTTGTTTAAGTATTAATTTTAATTTAACAATCAATACCCTTTAAATTCGATTGATGATTATTAAATTTTAGAATCCAACGGTAAACCAAATTTCGGTTAGGTGACCTTTATCCCGTCATTTGATTTAGCCAGGTAGTTATTATATGAAAATTGCAATCCTTTTGCAACTTCTAAGTTATGGGATCATGCAATCCTTTTGCATGACATATTTATCCCATCAACGCCTATTTGTTCCTCATGCTTTGGTGACCCTAAGTTCATGATTCCCAAATCAAGTCGTCCTACTTGTGTAAACATGTAAATTCAACATACAAGTGGTTAGGTGACCTTTATCCCACAAGTGTGCGAAATTCACCTTAATCATATTAGTTTGCTCATAATGGTTAGGTGACCTTTATCCCATCATGAGTTCCCTAATATGCCTAAGTGTCACACAATAAGGATGGCGTTTAAATTGTTTACCTTGTTAATTTAGGGATTTTAAGTTTTCATAATTTCTAGTTTAAGAAAACAATTATGCCCTACACCAACATGCATTTAGTGTATGGTACATTTGAAATCCAATTTCATGTCATGTAATAAAGCCAATTTTATTACTTTAGAATAAACCATTTTATTATGTTTTAATAACCAATTATTAATATCCATTTAGCCATTTTTAATTTAACCAATTAAATTATAGTTTGTCCTTTGCATGTTGTTAATAATTCCTAATTTAACCAATTAAATTAGTTTTGTTTGTTGTTAACTTGTGTGATTAACTTGTAGCATACAAACATACAATCCACAATCATACAATAAACAACCAAGCATGCAAAACAATATGTTCACAATCAAGCCAATTTGGTAGACATTTGTTTAGCCGAAAACAAATGGCACCGGTTAAGGGGTTATAATACAAAGTGGGAGATTTTAAATCTCCCACTAAATTTTGCATCCGAATGCTTCTTCTTGTGTTCTTTAAGTCTTCATCATCTTCATCATTTTTATAAAATATATCCTAATACATTTTTCTCTAAAAAAATGAAATTACAACCTAATCTATTTTACATACCAAATATAAAATAAATTACATAACCAAAATAATATTATTACAAACCAATTGAATAAATAATATTACAAACCAAATGAATGAATTAAATCAACCAAACATGCAACCATTCAAACACAAGGTCAAGGCTTGATTGTGAACAACAATATACAACAAAATATAAACCAAATAGAAGAGCCCAAAACCCACTTTTGGGACTCAATAATTCGGCCAAAAATGGAAACCCACCCAAACCCGATTTTTTTTTTTTTGCATTCTACTATCATGCATGTTCATAAAATGCAAAAATATAGTGAGTTTAATAGATCATCTCGAAGCATATTCCATCAACTTCGGCTCTAGATACCATTGTTGGGATTTAACAAGTTCCATTATGTTTGAAACATCTTAAGAATCAAATTAAAGCAGAAGCATGTAATTACCATTTTAGAACATGTTAATCTTTAACTAATTTAAAGTTAAATCCCAATTAGGATCAAGTTGTGAAACATACTTACAAACTACAAGAAAGAAAGGAGTTTATACCTATTCCAAGCTTGGTAGTGAGTGATGAAGATGATGATGAAGAATAGAGCTTCAAATGGATGAAACCTCAAGTAGTTATACCCCAAGCTAACCACCAACACCTTTGCTTTTAGTTAGGATTTGATTGTAACACTTGAATCAACTTGCAAAAAAAAAAAATTGAACCCCTTTACTACTCAAAAAGAGCCACGGCCAGCAGGCAGAAAAAAGAGGGTGTGCAGTTTTTTTTTGTATATTTTTGATGTGTATTATAAGTATCTTAAGTCTCCAAGAGAGCCTTGGTACTTATGCCTCTTGAAAATGGAAGTAGCCATTCAAATGGTTAGTCAGATGGCATGCCTACATGGACTCCAATGCCACTCACAAGTTTGTTTTTAAAATAAGTTTTATAAAAGATAAATTTTTATAAAACTCTTTTATAAAACTTCCATTCCATTTTATATATATACACATTTTATTATATAAAACCAATTTATATAAAATGTAACATAAATTAATTAATTATTTACCCTATAAATAATTAAATCCGTATTATATAAATTATTCCATAATTTATATATATGTACACATCAAGTAATATTTCAGAAAACCATTTTTCTTAAAGTTCAAGTGTCGCATATTTAATCAATGATCCAATCGTTAAGATTAAATACGTATAAGGTGTCGGTAAGCTTGTTATTGGGTATGACCCGACTTGGATCAAAACATATTAGCCACATTAATTTAATATGTCTCTCGAGCATACGAAATACCTTCAGATGGAGGATACATGACTGATTCTGCAATGCCAGAAGAACTCACTAGGAACTGATTAACACGATTATCCTGTGTTTTGTTGAAATAAGTGAGGGTCCGGGGAGAGATAGGTGATTGAACAAACAAGTAATCTCCTCTACCCCAGACTGTAAAGTCAGCAGGATCAACCGTATCATCATCTTGGATAGCACCCAGCTCAACCACCTTTGCTGGGTCTTCAACACTTGTAACACCTAGCAGCACACTTCTGGCTGGGTCTTCACTCACAGCACTCCTTGCTGTATCTTCAGTACCAGCTGACTGATTAGTATCAGCTAGCACAACTGCCACAGTACCTTCATCAGCTGCCTCAAATAGGGGTCCTTTCCTTAGGGGCTGGTTGTCCCTAGGAGCAGATTTCACCTTTTTTTGTTGATTGGCATGGGTTCAGCTGATGGTTCTTGTGTTGATACTGGTTCTTGTGGAGGCAGATAAGGAATAATAGCAAGATGCTCCCCCTGAATATCATTATCATCAAGATCTATAGTTTCTGCTGGCTGTTGTCGTGTAGCTGGCTGAGCAGAAGATGCTGGTCAAGGAGATGAGCTGGTTTCTAACATTGCGTCTAACCATTTCATATATACATCAGCTCTAACTCCTCCTGACTCAGTAGAAGCTAAGTAGTCTTTCATCTCTTCATGAGTCATCTTCCTTATTCTATCTGCACGCTAAGCATACAGCTTGGCTTTCTTTTTATCATACTTGATCATGAACTTAGCATTTCTTTTCAGAGAAGCCCTTTTATGTTCCTCAATGCTGATCAGATCATCATTAATTTCACGCTTATTAGGAGTGATGGTGCGTCTACGCTCAGTTTTAAGTCTTTTAAGAGTAGCATAGGCCCCAAACTTAGCGTTGAAAGCATCATTAATTACCTGCTGTCTCTTCTGATGTCTCTCCATTTTTCTTTTCAGTTTCCTTTCAATAGTTTGAGAGACACCAAAAGATTCAGCAACAGCCAACTCAAAAACATTACTGGGAATATTTCTAGAACCAATATCATCCACTGGGTTGAGATTCACCAGCTGCCTGTACACCAGCTTCAGTATGAGCATTGCTGGGCTTAGTGCCAGAACCTTGACCATTACCAGTACCATCATCACCATCTCTCTATTGATGTTTAGGAGCCTTTTCATGCTCATGCTCCCCCTCAGATTGTTTTCTCTTTTTGGACTTCTTTTTAGACTTCTTCTCCCCCTTTTTGTCATCAGCAGGGGCAGAAGGGTGAGCAGGGGAGACCTGTGCATCAAGGTCACTATCTGACTGAGGAACAGAGAAAGAAAAATTGTTCCAGTCAGCATCAGCAGGAGAAAGATGGGCACCAGGATCTACGCCATATTGTCTGAGGCATAGGTTTGAAGAACGAACTTCATTCCTAGCAACACCCATGGCCATTTGTTGGACAACAGCCCATACATCAGCTTGAAGATCATCCATTTGGTGCATTACCTCCACCATTTGTACATAAGCTGAGGCAAGAATCATAGTATCCATTTACTATTCCTGCGAATCCAATATCTCTTCCAATACCCTATTTTCTTCATTAAGAAAAAGAATTCTGCGATTAGCAGCATCCAAATCAGCTTGAAGACTGGCAATATGATCAGCATACTCATTATGAGAGATGATTCACCTTTTGAGATCCTCCTCCTCTTCATGTTGTTTTACAATGGCTTCCACCGCAAGATCTGCAAAAGCACATACTTGTCTGAGCTGGTTTTCAATATGAGAAGTGGTAACCTCCCCAGCTCTGCGTATGGCTTTAGTCATTCTATCAACAATAGCAGCGCGAATGGTGTTTTGTAGATCTGGTACAACTTCCTGTACCGTCTTATAGACAGCCAGGGTGGAGATGGCAGCCACCTCATCAGCATCAAAACTGCTAGTTGAGGGGTGATCACTAGCAGCGACAATAGGAGTACCTCCGTGGGGTGGTGGAGGTGGAAGGTCAGAATCTGACTCATCACCATGATCACCATCATTTTTACCTTCACCCGAAGGTTTAGAACCACTGGTATCCTTGTCAGCATCATTATCAGCATCATCAGTGAGATTCACTGGTTTGTCTTTGGATCCGGTCACATTATCAGGAATGACTGGCTCTTCCTTACCAGTACCTTTATCAGCATCATCATCAGATGAAGAAGATGATGAGGAAGATGTTGAAGAATCAAAAGGTACTGGCGAATCAGGAAGTTTCTGCATGATGAATTTACCAGTAGCTGGATCTCTGATGAACTTGAGAGGCCTCCATGTACCAGGCCATGGAGAAGCAGCTGGAGCCATGCCAAAATAGTGGTAGTATGGCTGCTCATTAATTTGATGTAACGTGGCCAACCTCTCATATACTTCTTCTCGTGCTGGTCGATCAAGCTGTGACAGTAGTTCAGTCAGCTCTTCTCTTGGTAATTTGCTGGCTGACACTAAGGCAGTTTGAGGATCAATAGTCAGCTGATCCACCAGCAGGGCAACTCTGGGAGTGATAGATGCTCCCCTATAGATGAAGTTAGGTAAAACTTCATCAGGATCTGGTACCTGACACACATATGGTTTCTTCTCAGCAGAAACAGTAGCCTGAGAAGAATTAGTAGTGGCACTAGTAGAGGTACCAGCATCCAAAATAGGCTCCGTAGAACCAGTAGCAGCAATGGACGACTGCTCAGAAGATGGAATAACACTAGCAGAAGCAGCAGTATCCATCTGTGGCTCTTTCTGAACATAGCCAACATCCTAAAGAAATGAAGGCCAGGAAGAATCATCATCAGCATCTGAGCCACTACCAGTAACCACCTCCGTAGTAGCAATAGCTGGAGGAGTAACAGTGGTAGGGGCAGTAACATCCAAGTCAAGAACCTCCTTAAAAATATTATCAATAACTTTTTCAAGTACAGGAGGAGGTTCCAAGATCATTTCATCAACCACTTCAGAATCAGTGGTTTAAGTAGCAATACCGAAGACAGTAGGAGGAGTAGCAGAAACATCAGCGGTAGCTAGCTCCTTATCAACAGTTAGAACAGTGGAAACAGCATCCACATTGTCTCCAGTAGAGCCAGCAGCAGCAGAGGCAACAGTACGAGTATCAATATCACTAGTAGACAAATCAGTAGCACCAACACCAGTAGCAGAAGTGGAGAGCTCAATAGTAGAAACAATAACATCCTTTTCTTGCTCCCCCTCTGCCTGTTCATCTACCCTGCTAAGAACTAAAACAAAAGAACATTTTATGCTAACAACTGTAGAACCAAATAAATTTGACTCAACAATTGCATCTGTTGTTGGTCTCTGGGGACAGACTGGTGATTTAGTTAACCCTTCGATTGAGATAGAGTTAGGTGTCAATAAGTACAACTGTGACTCTGCTGACTCATTGGCAACACATGTTGACCCAGAAAGTGTAAGAGTTCTGGCTGGTAGTGATGTAGGAGTGAGACTCTTAGCATAATCCAAGTAACATATAGGCTGTGCAGTGACCTGAGCTGATTCAACACGATGAGGAACCAACTCAAGACTGCTTTGGGGGTCATTTATGTTCTCTGCTGGTTGTACTGTCAGCAGAGGATATTGCATGATGTTTAATTCAGAAAAATGTGGAGGTGCCTGGTTAAAAGAGTAAGGGTTGCTACTCTTCTTAACACTAGTTTTAAAACCCGTCAGCTTGGGAGTAAAGGTTATGCCTTTAGCTCAACTTTCATATTTCAAGTGAGCAGTTAAAAGATTTTTAATTAAGTTAAGGATTTCTGCTGTTTGGTCTAGAGATGCACCAGGTTTCATAGCAGTCTTCTTTTCAGAAGCAGCAGTTGAGACTGGGGCAATCCCTCATGTGGTGTGCTTGGAGCCAGCTTTAGCTCGTTTAGATTTGCTTGTTACCAAGAAATAGTTAAGCAACAGATTCTAATACTAGAGGTGGGTTGTCAGTATATAAGACTAGGGCTATTCTTTATTATCAGAGAGCACCATATTCTAATACAACTACTGCTTTACCTATATGTGAGACGGTGGTTGTACTAGTTGAGGTAGATGGTTTCTTTCTTTTCACAGCTGGCTTTTGCTGAGGTCCCTTCCCCTCAGTTGGTGCAGCACCAGAGGTAGTCGGTTGGTTCACTCCACCCCGAGCAGCAAGATACTCGAGCATGCCTGGTGTCAAACCAGTATATGGAGCAGCAGGAGCATCTTTTGGCATTCCCCCTTATTTTGGAGGCAGGTCAAATGATTCATCAGCAATCTGCTGGTAAGCTTCACCCAGCGCATTTTCAAAAATAAGGCTCAAGAACCTTGGAAAGGGGATTAGATGTGTTCGTTTGGGTGCAAGCACCATTTCCCTTAGCCTCAAATAAATTTCACCAGCATAATCAATATTACGGTTGAACAGCATCCCGTGACCAATCATCAGATCAAAATCTGAGCACTGATCAAAACTCCCCGACTTCTGACTGATGCAGTGAGTCAGTAATCCAAAGAAATAATTCCATAGGGGTGGCATATGCTTTCTCAAAGGCGTATGAGCTACTGGTCCATCAAACCCTATAATTTCTAGTACCTCCCTTCTAAACTCGTCACTGGTCGGTGAATTAACAAATGGACCACCGGGTAATTGAAGAGCACGTCGGATGGCATCAACAGCAATGGAGAAGGTTAGGGTTTCAGTCACCATACTGCGAATACATGGAACGTTCTGTGGAGTGGTGGCCATCGTGGCAGTATACCAGAATCTGGCTAAGCATGCTGGATAAAGGCGAGACAGTATGCCTGTAATTTCTCTAGCCAGAGGTGATTGCCTTATGTAATTGATAAGCGTGTCATAACCCATATTGGCTTTGGATTTGGGAATTGAAAGGGCATGAGCAGCATTACCTCTCGATAGGCGAAGAGTGGGGTGTTCTGGTGCATTTGCAGCCTTAATAAGGCTTGGGTGCAGGTTAAACAAAGGACCCTGGACCACATGTTCCTCGATGAACGGCGGAGGTTGCTGTGCTGGTTGTTGCTGTTGTGGTTGTTGTTCCTCCGGTTGGATCTCAGTAGGAGGTTATTGATGTTGTTGTTGGTCTGCCATTGATGATTTTGTTGAAGATGAATGTATGAATTGATTTAAAGATTTGGGGATTTTAAAGAGAAGAGAGTAACTTTGAAAGGTAAATCAAAGAATTAATAACCGAAGGTTATTATGTGAAATGAAAAGCCTTATTTAACCTTTCGGATTGGTGGAAAAAGTGCAGGAGAGAGAAAGTGGCAACTGTCATCTGCAGGCGCGTGGGCAGATGTAACAGACTGGCACTATTTCAAGGGGACACAGACTATTGATATGACGTATAATCGGCTTAAACACTCATACCTCCCATTAAGCATTAAATGAAGCAGTTTTTAATTCAAATTTGAGTTAAAAACCACACAAAAAAATGTATTAAATACAGAAATTCTTTGTGGCATTTAATATGTTATGAATTTAATTTTAAATCATTAGGAGTAAATGAGTTGCTGTTTTAAGGTATCATTAAGTATTGTGAGCTATTTATTATTTCATTAAAGACATTTAATAACCATGATATAAAAGACCTTGTTGTGTTGATTGTTTGACATGTAGGCAGTAAGTAAGAAATAAGTGACTTACTGGTTTGCCCTACATATTGTAAAACCAGCACACCAACAAAGTTGTCTTTTATTTTAGAGTTCAAGCATACCCAGCTCAGAGATGAGATAGTTAAACCGTTTCTTATCTAAGGGCTTTGTGAATAGATCTGCTAACTGCTGGTCTGTTAAAATAAAGTGTAGCTCCACGTCTCCTTTTTGGACATGATCCCTTATGAAATGATATCGAACGTCAATTTGCTTTGTTCTTGAGTGCATCACAGGATTGTTGGTAATAGAAATGGCACTGGTGTTGTCACAGTAGATTGGAGTTTTTGAAACATGAACACCATAGTCCTTCAGCTGGCTTTGCATCCATAGTACTTGAGCAGTACAACTACCAGCAGAAACATATTCTGCCTCAGCAGTAGATGTGGACACAGTATTTTGCTTTTTGCTCGTCCAGCTGACTAGCCTACCACCCAGTAACTGGCAACCACCAGTAGTACTTTCCTGCCAATCTTACACCCTGCATAGTCAGCATTTGAATACCCAATTAGCTCAAAATCCTGTTCTTTGGGATACCAAAGACCACGTTTAGCAGTACCTTTCAAATACCTAAATATCCTTTTTACTGCTAGCAAGTGTGACTCTTTAGGATCAGCTTGATATCTGGTACAGAGACATGTGGCAAACATAATATCTGGTCTGCTGGCTGTGAGATAAAGTAGGGATCCAAATCATACCTCTATATTCAGTGATATTGACTGGTTCACCATTGGAATCAGCATCTATTTTTATGGATGCTGCCATTGGAATCCCTATGTCTTTTAATCAGGTCGGACCAAATTTCTTTAACATATCTTTGATATATTTATCTTAACTTATAAAAATTCCATCATCAAGTTTTTTAATCTGCAGTCCAAGAAAGTACTGCATATCTCTTTGTAAACTCATTTCATATGTCTTTGACATAAGTTTTGAAAAATCTTGACAATGTGTTTCATTTTTAGACCCATAAATAATATCATCCACATTTATCTGTACCAGCAAGAGATCACCATCTATCTCTTTTGAGAATAGAGTGGTATCAATTGTTCCAACTTTAAAACCTATACCAGTGAGATACACATGAAGCGTCTCATACCATGCTCTTGGTGCCTGTTTGAGGCCATAAAAAGCTTTGTCTAGCTTATAGACATGGTCTGGATATTTACTGCTTACAAAACCAGGAGGTTGTTTGACATAAACTTCTTCTTACAGCTTCCCGTTCAGAAATGTAGATTTAACATCCATCTGGAATACCCTAAAGTTCATATTAGCAGCATATGCCAAGAATAATCTGATAGCTTCTATCCTAGCCACTGGTGCATACGTTTCTCCATAGTCCAATCCTTCTTCCTGTCGAAACCCTTGAGCTACCAATCTAGCTTTGTTTCGAATCACAATCCTATCTTCATCCATCTTGTTCTTAAACACCCACTTGGTACCAATGATTTTCTTTGAATCATACTCAGGCTTAGGTACCAATGTCCAAACCTTGTTCATATCAAACTGGGAGATCTCTTCTTGCATAGCTCCTGCCCAGCTTGGATCTTTGATTGCTTCATCAGGACATGTAGGTTCAATGGTAGACACAAAGTTTACATGCATACAAAAATTGCTGGTTGCATGCCTTCTTGTTGTAACGCCACTAGCCAGATTACCAATAACTTGCTCTATAGGATGCTCCCTTGTCCATCTAGTGTTATGAACAGGTGAGCTAGTTGTGGAACATACAAAATCTTGATCATCAGCTGGTTCAGAAGTATGAGCAATAGTGGGAGACAGCTGTTCATTATGAGTGTAACCAGTACCAACATGTGATCCTTCAGAACCAGTAGACATGTGCTCAAGTTGTAGGACTTCAGCAGAGCTAGTAGGTCCACTTGGTTTGGACACAGATGGAACAGAATGTTCCATCTCATCATCAGAGAACCCAGCAACATGGATTGAAGAGGGATTTGCTGCTGGTTCTTCATCATCATCTAGAGCTTACTGAGTAGGCTCTTCAAACAGTAACACTTCATCTTCTTGTCCAGTAGATGAAGTAGGGGCAGCTTCATCAAATGTGACATTAATGGATTCTTCAAAACAAACCCTTCTTTTATTGAAAACCCTATAAGCCTTTGACATGTAGGAATATCCTAAAAATATACCTTCATCAGCTTTAGCATCAAACTTGCCCAGCTGATCCCTATTGTTGAGAATGAAACAGGGAGTGCCAAATACATGAAGAAATAAAATTGAGGGTCTTCTGCCTTTGAGAACTTCATAAGCATTTTTCATATGTCTTTTCACTATAAGAGATCTATTCTGGGTAAAACAGGCAGTATTCACAGCTTCTGCCAAATATGAATTTTTTAACCCAGACTCAGCCAACATAGATCTTGCTGCTTCAATGAGAGTTCTGTTTCTTCTTTCTGCAACACCACTTTTTTGAGGTGTTCTCACAGCAGAAAAATTCTGGAAAATACCTTTGTCAGCACAAAATTCTTCCAATGTAACATTTCTGAATTCTGTACCATGATCACTTCTAAGTTGCTTCACCAGCTGCCCATTCAGTAGTTCCATTCTTTAGATAAATTGATGATTTCATCAGCAGCTTCACTCTTTTGCTTCAAGAAGAATACCCATGTGAATCTGGAATATTCATCAACAATCACCAGTGTATATTTCTTCCCCTTGCAGCTGGCTATATTGACAGGACCAAAAAGATCCATATGAATTACATGAAATGGTTTCTCAACAGATGAAATCTACTTTGATTTGAATGAGGCATCGTGATGTTTCCCTTTTTCACAGCCAGGACACAATCTGTCCTTCACATAAGACATTGTGGGTAGCCTAGACATCAAACTTTTACTAGATAATTTGTGAATATCCTTGAAGTTGAGATGTGAGAGTCTCTTGTGCCATAACCACTTGAGGTTGTCTGCTTCCTTTGAATAAAAACAAGTATCAATTGTTGTGACAGTTGTGTTCATGTCAATTTGATACATGTTCTCATGTCTTTTTGATGTCAGCAGTGGCTTCCCTGTCTTATCAAAAATAGTGCCAATTTTCCTTCTGAATTGGACTATCTTACTTTTACTTGTCAGTTGGCTTATGATGAGTAAATTATATTTAAGCCCAACGACATATGCTACATTTGTAAATGTAACATTCCCATTTGTTAAAGTACCAAAACAATTTATGTAACCCAACGAATTATCTCCATATGATACAACTGGACCATCCTTTTCTTAATAGTCCATCAGCAGGGACTTACATCCGGTCATATGTCTCGAACATCCACTGTCGAGATACCAGATTTGCTTGTTTTGAATGCCCTGCACAGTAGCTAAGAGATTAGTTCTTTTTGGGAACCCATCTGAGGATGGGTTCTGGAAGAGTCATTTTTGATGATCTCTTCCTTTCTGCTGGTTTGCTAGAAGAAGCAGTAGCAGTGGGGTTCTGAGTTTGAGTACACTGGTTGGCCAAGTGATTTCTGTTGCCACACTTGTAGCACTTTCTCACTTTTGGCCTAGGTGGCTGATCATATACAGACTTAACAGGGGCAATAAGATCAGGTCGACTTTTGGATACTGCCTCAATTAGCTGGTCAAGCTTAATCGTCATTATCTCAGTGATAGACAGCTCAGCATCCGAGTACACTTTGGTTTTTCCCTTACGGGCAGCTCTTGACTTGGAACCAGTACCATAGTCATAGCATATAGCTTTGCCTTTATCATTTGACGAGCCAGTGTGGGATGTTACTGGCTTGCCTGCTGAAGCTGATTGACCAGTATGAATTTTAATTGCTGCCTTGGACTTGCCAGTATTTCATTTGACTGGCTTGTCTGCAGCTACTGGGTGACCAGTAAGTTGGTCAACAGCTGGCTCAGAACAAGCGGAACTAGAACAGGAAGGGGAATCAGTAGCTTTAATTTTCCTTTGATTATTCTCAGTGATTTCTCTTTTAATACGTCTTTCTTTTGGAGTCATGTAGTAGATGCTTGAGGGGTCAGTAGTCTCATCAATTGAGGTACTGGCTTCTCTTGCTCTAACTTCATCCTCCAAGATCTCTTTTATGGCAGGTGGTGGGGACACAGCAGGTCTGACAAACTTATTTGTCAAGACCTTTTTAGCGTCAACTATCTTGGCAAAAGTATTTGGCAAGACAGCGTCAGGATCAGTTTCCAGAATTAGGTCCATGAAAGTAACTTTTGCAATAGCAGCAGCAGCATAGTCACCAGCAAAGAAAGCTTCAATTTGGGTAAGCACCTGCTCATTAACACATTTAGCTGTGCGTTGAGCAGATGTACATCATGAAGCGACAACCTTTTTAAGGTTATCCAGCTGGTTCTTGACTTCTGCTGCCTCAACGTGAAGAGATTTTAAAGCAAAATTTTGTTTTTCAAGTTTGGAAATATCATCTTTCAAGATTTTAATTTCATCAGTTTTGCTTTTAAGTTTCTTATTTAAAGATTTGTTATCAGTTTTCAAAATTTCTTCACGTTTACTGCCTCTACATAAATCAATTCTTAGGTAGTCAAACATTTCAGCTTTTTCATCATCAGTATAAGTTTGAAAGTTATCAACCTTATACAGCATTTTAGATTTCCATTGAGGTGAGTCTCTCTTAAGGTCAGCTTCCCTCATATCAGGCACAAATGTACTACCATTATCATCCTCATCAGACTCCTCGACCTCCTTGGCCATTAAACATAGCTTTTTACCAGAAGCATAACCAGCACCATCATCATCAGTATCACTATCAGAAGATGAATATGAGCTGGTTTCATCCCAATCATGATGCTCAGCAACTAGAACCTTTTCTGGCTTCTTTACCTTCTTATCAGCCTTTACACTTTCCTTCATCTGAGCTTTCATAGCTTTGTACTTGTTCTTGTACTTGTCAGCTTTTGAGAAAGAGTTAGCATGTGAGATAGAAGGTTTTCTGGATATGCATTCAGCTGCAAAATGTCCAACCTTTCCATAGTTGTAACACTCAGATTTAGGACCCTTGACTGATTTGCTGCTAAACCTAGCACTTGGTTTCTTACTCCCTTTGAACGACTTGCCGGTTCTATTATGATTGAACCTTTTGAACTACCTAGCCAGCAAAGCCATACCTTCTACAAACCCTTCTACATCACTTTCATCATCACTACTTTCTTCAGACCCAGTATCACTATCCACATCATCTTCAGCTGATTCTTCTTCTGCCATCAACTTTTGAACCAGTAAAGCTTTTTGAGCTTTCTTTTTAGCTATAGAAATAAGAGCAGTATCATCTGTTTTAGAAGATTTTGAAGTGGTGGGGGCAGATCTAAAGTTTTCTTTCAAATTAAGTTCAAATTTGGCTTCTGCCTTCTCATGGTTCCATAGTGAACTATAGAGATAAGACATGTTAAAGTTCTTTAAGGTCTGAGTGGTTCTTAATGGGTCAGTAACAAATTTCCATTTAGCAGATAGTGAGTCAATGAATTTGTTTACTTGTTCAAATTCAGTATATGTGACATTCAAAGTAATTAGGTCAGCAATCAAGGAGTTAAACCTAATGAAGGTTTGCTTAAGGGTTTCACTCTTGTAGGCAAAGAATATTTCATATTCTCTTTTCAAAGTAATCATTCTGTACTGCCTTACCTCACCCATACCCTCATAGGTGACATCTAGATAGTCCAACATAAGTTTAGCATTCAGCTTTCCCTTAATCAGTTTGAACAAGGGGTTAGGTAAAGTTATAGATAACAAGGTTCTGATCTTAGGGTCAAGTCCAACACGACGTTTATCCTCAGCATCCCATCTAGAGGGAGTGAGAACAACTTCTATGCTAGGAATAGCAGGAGTGTCAGCTGTAGCAGGAACACTATCAAGAGTTTCAGTTGGGACAAAAGGACCATCTGTGGCAATGCCAGGCATGAGTGGGTCAATAGACTCAAGGTGAAGCATGAATCTTGCCTTCCAAGTTTCATACTCATCTTCATCAAATTTAGGTGGTCTATTGGATGAGCCATTTTCAAGGTAAGCTGTATTTGAATATGCAGCCATGTGAGAATTCAGATCCAAGATATTAAATTATCAAGACTGACGCTCTAATACCAGTTTTTGGTCCCTTGATAAACAACAGGAGTATTGTAGAGGGCGGGGGGGGGGGGGGGGGAGGGGGGTTGAATACAATTTCTTTCAAATAACTTGACAGTTAAATACGATTAGTATTCAAGCATGTAAATTAAATAGAGTCATAGGTAAGTTTTCAACAGTTTATTCTTTATTGATAAAATCACAAAGAATTACAACTATCCTTGGCGGAATGATAGTTGGTTGATACAGATTACCTAAATTATAGCTATGAGGTTAACTTAAAGCTATTACATGTTTTAGACTCTAAATAATAAGACCCACATCACTAGTTGTTACAATAGTGAATACATCAATTTATACTAGTCCTATTATCCGTGTAATTGATCCATTGTCCACTGGTACATAGGATGTCTGTACTTGTGGGGACAATTTCATCAGAGAGCGTACTCTCCTCTTTCCTCTTTGGTAGATATTTGCAGGAACACCCCAATTCAGTTTGGCACCACTATTTGTTTAAACAAATAGAATGTTGTGTTCCCTAGGCATTGACAAAGTATAGCACATGTCTGCACATGCGTTAAACTTATGCATTCCCACGTGGTCTTTTAAGGTCACTTGTCTGCCGCCGACGCATGTCCTTTTCTGTTCAACTTTGTCTTTGACTTCTGTTGAATAGTACACTTGATGTAGACCACTTAGGAAACCACCATGCTTGTAATGGAGCATGGCTGTCTTGTGTTGTATGCTGCTGACCAGGTTTACTGGTTCTTCTCATGCTGAGACACTTGATATTCTTGAAATGTTGGGTACTTATCCTGTGCTGATTAGAAGAATACTCTCTACCTTGTACTGGTAGACTAGGAAGCATACAGAAACACTTGACACAGCAATATTTGCTGTCAATACATATCAAACTTGTGCTGGCTGCACATAACATTTTAGTGTACATAAATTCTGTTTTGTCATAATTAAATCCTTAATTATTATGGGGGCTCAACACTAACTTAACAAGTAATATAAGTATCACACCCTAAAAGTACACTTGGCAAGTGCGTATGTTCTCGAAGTATTAAACACCCGTTAAATACTAGCGCGACTAGCCTGAGTGGGGATGTCAAACCCTATGGATCCATATCTAAGATTCGTGTTCACCGGTTCATAAACCAATGACTAAACGTTACCGTGCTAAGGGGAATCTTTGTGCCGTTATGTCACTCACACATATGTAAAGTTTAAGTACTCGTGTCTAGTATGTAAAACATAAAAAGCGCGTCTATTCTCAGTCCCAAAAATAGTTAAAGTAAAAAGGGAGCTATAACTCACAGTGAATGTGCGGTAAAAGTCGATACGAAAAGTAAGCAAGTAGTAAGTCGGTCCGAAAGGTCCTCAACCTAAGTCAAAGGTTACTAAGTCAGTAAATTTTCCCAAAGGTTTAAAAGTACGTAGGTAAAGTCCTAAGCATCATCATTATCATCATCTTATGTAAAAGGTAAAGTAAGTTTTTAATGAGAATAGAGATCGAAACAAAGGGTTGTTTTTATTCAGCTGCTACGACCTCTATACAAACTGAAATGATGTGTGGTCAGTGGTCAAGGCTCCGTATATGAGTCCTCTTACCACTGTGCAATTTTTAGATCCTAATTCAATGTCGTTTGACTGTGGCGACGGTTTAAGCGAGAGTAGGTCAGAATTTTAAGCACGTCGTTACAAAGGTGTAGTGATTTTCGGAAGGCTATAATTTCTAAACTGTATATCGGATTTAGGCGAGTCTTAAACGAAAAGTCATCTAATCGAACTGAAATATCTGGAAATCAACTTTCCAGAAGTCCCAGGAGTCTGATCAGACATCGAAAAACAGTAAACAAGTGCTCCGGTGGGTTTCTTGGTGCTTGATGCTAATCACGGTTCTCATCCTTGATGCGTGTAAGCTTCAAGTGTACAACTCTTTGATGTTTTAGCATCACTTTGTCCATGTTTCAACCATCAACACACAATGTCAAGACTAAAAAGAAATACAACTCACTTAAGATCTTTAGAAGGATGATGAACCAAGGTTACATCATGTTCTTAGTCTTAACACAATTACAAGTTCTATTCAAGACTAAAGCTACAATCTTTGATTCAAATCAAACAAGCAAGATATAAATTTGATCAATCAAAGTAATGGAACCCTAAGCTAGAGAGCTTGGATCCTTTAACAATTAATTATGAGATTTCAAAGCTAGAAAGCTTGAATCTATTATGTTCTTGAAGATCTTTAAAGCAAGAAGCTAGATCTTCAAGTTCCATGAAGATCATAAACACAAGTTTTGATCTTTTAACAAAAACAAAGTGATCTTAAGCTATAAAGCTTATATCCATCAAAGTAATGAAGATCCAAAGCTAGAAAGCTTGCGTCTTTTATGTTCTTGGAGATCTTTAAAGCATAAAGCTAGATCTACAAGTTACATGAAGATCATAAACACAAGTTTTGATCTTTTTAACAAAATAAAGTGATCATAAGCTAGAAAACTTAGATCCAACAAAAGTAATGAAGATCCAAAGCTAGAAAGCTTGAATCTTTCATGTTCTTGAAGGATTCAAATCAAAGTTTGAATATACAAGATGTAACAAGATCAGAAGCTAAAAAGATTGATCATTTAAATGATGATGATGCCGTGTATATGAAGAGAAGAAGAAGAAGAAGAAAATTTGAAACTTATACTTTTAGAGTGAGAAAGACTAGAGAGAAAATTAGAGAGTAAGTGTGTGTAAAATGAGAATGAGATCAAGTGTAAAATGGATGATCAAGGCTTGGTATTTATAGTGGTGGTGAGGGGTGGTGGCCGTGGGTTTTGGGAGGGACAAGGGAGACACCTTTTTGCTTTTTGGTTAGTGGTGGTCTAAAGGTGGTGCTTGTTGTTGGGATCCCATGCAACATGTATGGTAATGGCGAACAAAAATGCTAGTATGTTGGCTCTTATTAATGGGTTTTTGTCTTTCATATTAGTGGGTCATTAACTTATTAAAATTGGGCTAATTTAAAAGTCCACTAACTAGGGTAGGGTGGGCTTAAGTCCATTAAGGTAAAAAGTCCACTAAGACTAACTAGTGTGCATTAGTAAATTACTTAGCGTAATTAAGCAACCAATAAGCCAAGTAATTATTATCAAAAAATAACAATTAGTATTACGTAGTCATAATATTCCAATTACGACAAAAGTTTAACGTATATAAAGTACATAGCTCGTTCTAAACGCTAAGTGACACTAACGGTCGTAAAAGCATTCGGGGATCAAGTTAAGTAACTAAGTGCTTAACAACACGTTTTAAAATATAAACAAAGTAATTAACATGAATAAACAATCACAGAATATAATATAGCTCAGTACGCACAAATACGCAGTTTTGTGAAAATAAATACAAGTCGAAAAAGTCGGGTCGTTACATTACCCACCTGTTAAAGAAAATTTCATCCCGAAATTTTAAGCTGGGGTAGACGGTAGAGTTGTGAAGAGGTAAGGATACTTCTACTTCATCTGATCCTCTCGCTCCCAAGTGAACTCGGGTCCTCGTTTAGCATTCCAACAGACTCGGACAATTGGAATCTTGTTGCGTTTCAAGGTCTTGACCTTACGGTCCATAATTTCAACAGGTTCTTCCACGAAGTGGAGTTTGTCATCTATCGTAAGCTCCTCAAGAGGTATGACAAGTTCTGGTTCAGCAAGACACTTCTTCAGATTTGATACGTGGAAAGTGGGATGAACAACACTTAGTTGAGTCGGAAGATCTAAACGGTAAGCAACGGGTCCAATACGCTCCAATATTTTGAAAGGACCAATATATCGCGGATTTAGCTTCCCACACTTTCCAAAATGGATTACACCCTTCCATAGTGCGACTTTCAACATTACTCGGTCACCTACTTGGAATTCGAGATCTTTACGTTTAAGGTCGGCATAACTCTTTTGTCGATCACGGGCAGTCTTGAGCCTTGCTTCGATTTCGACAATCTTCTCAGTTGTTTCATGGACGAGTTCGGGTCTGGTGATTTGATTTTCACCTACTTCGGCCCAACAAATAGGCGAATGGCATTTTCGGCCATAAAAAACTTCGAAAGGTGCGGCTTTGATGCTCGAATGGTAACTATTGTTGTAAGAGAAATCTGCCAGAGGTAAATGCTTCTCCTAAGCTTTCCCAAAATCAATAACACAAGCACGTAACATGTCCTCCAGGTTTTGAATTGTACGTTCACTCTGTCCATCGGTTTGTGGGTGATATGTGGTACTTATATCTAGACGTGTTCCCAAAGCTTCTTGTAAAGAACGCCAAAATCTAAAAGTGTAACGGGCATCTCGGTCGGAAATAACCGATAAGGGGACACCGTGACGAGATACAATTTCCTTTATGTATACTTATGTGAGTTTGTCCATCGTATCAGTTTCCTTCATGGCTAGGAAGTGAGCAGATTTGGTAAGACGGTCAATAATAACCCAGATGGTATCGTATCCGCCTACCGTCTTTGGTAGTTTCATGATGAAGTCCATCGTTATCCTTTCCCACTTCCATTACGGGATCTCGGGTTGCTGAAGTAATCCAGATGGTCTCTGATGTTCGGCTTTGATCTTGGAACAAGTTAAATACTTTCCCACATAAGTTGCAACATCCCTTTTAAGGTTTGGCCACCAATATTGCTCCTTGAGATCGTGGTACATCTTACCATCTCCTGGATGAATCGAATACCTTGACTTATGGGCTTCGTCTAGAATAAGGCTTCGTAAATCCCCATAACTAGGCACCCAAATCCTTCCGGGAAAATATCGGAGTCCAGTCTCCTTAACTTCGAATCGAGAGACGAGAATGTTCAAGCGTTCGTGAGCAATATTCTCCTATTTGAGAGCCTCGTCTTGGGCTACTCGGATTTGGCTATTGAGATTCATATTAATGGTGATGTTCAAGGCCAGGACACGAAGAGGTACCATTCTCTCCTTTCGGCTCAAGGCATCAGCTACTACATTTGCCTTGCCAGGATTGCAACGAAGTTCACAATCATAGTCGTTCAACGTCTCGATCCACCGTCGCTATCTCATGTTCAGTTGCTTCTGATCGAAAATGTGTTGGAGGCTTTTGTGGTCGGTGAAGATAGTGCTCTTGGTCCCATAAAGATAGTGTCTCTACAGCTTGAGTGCGAAGACAACGGCTCCAAGTTCGAGATCGTGAGTTATGTAGTTTCGCTCGTGAATCTTCAATTGTCAGGAGGCGTAAGCAATAACCTTTGTTCGTTGCATCAATACACACCCAAAACCATGTTTTGAGGCATCGCAATACACAACGAAGTCGTCACTGCCTTCGTGAAGGGACAAGATAGGTGCGGTGGTTAAATTCTACTTCAGGGTTTGGAATGCTGACTCTTGTTCGGTTGCCCAAACGAACTTCTCCCCTTTGTGAGTTAATGCCGTCAAAGGACGCGAAATCAAAGAGAAACCTTTGATGAACCTCCGATAGTAACCGGCGAGGCCTAAAAATTGGCGGATATGAGTAGGGGTAGTGGGGGGTTTCCCACTTGCTGATGGCTTCAATCTTTGCGGGATCGACTTTGATACCCTGATCGCTCACAATATGACCAAGAAATTGAACTTTCTTTAACCAAAATTCACACTTGGAGAATTTGGCATAGAGTTGCTCCTTCCTCAAAAGTTTAAGCACGCGTCGAAGATGTTGCTCATGTTCTTCTTCGCTTTTGGAATAGATTAAGATATCATCTATGAAGACGATAATGAATTTGTCTAGGTACAGCTTGCATACGCGATTCATGAGATCCATAAACACGACAGGTGCGTTAGTTAAACCAAACGGCATCACAAGAAACTCATAATGACCGTAACGAGTTCGGAACGCAGTCTTATGTACATCGCTCTCCTTCACCCTCAACTGGTGATAGCCTGATCGCAAATCAATCTTAGAGTAGATGCTTGATCCTTGCAGCTGATTGAATAGATCGTCAATCCTGGGAAGGGGATACCAGTTCTTGATTATCAGCTTGTTCAGTTCATGATAATCGATACACATGCTGAAAGATCCATCCTTCTTCTTCACGAACAACACGGGAGTGCCCCAAGGCGAAGAGTTTGGTTGAATAAATCCACGGTCTAGCAGTTCTTGTAGTTGACTCTGCAACTCTTGCAGTTCGGAAGGCGCAAGTCGATAAGGTGCATGAGCTACATGTGCAACTCCTGGTACTAGATCAATCTAAAACTCCACAGATCTCGGTGGGGGTAATCCCGGTAACTCTTCTGGAAAGACTTCGGGAAATTCGTTCACAATCGGTACATCCTTCACGCGCTTCTCCTCGGTCTCCAACTTCTTCACATGCGCCAAAATAGCAAAACGCCCCTTTCTCATGACCTTTTATGCCTTCATGCAACTAATAAGGTTCAGCTTCGGGCTACATCTCTCCCCGTAAACAATTAGTGGTTCACCATCTCCGCGAGGTATAAGAAGAATCTTCTCTCCACAGACAACTTCTGCTTTTACTTTAGACAACCAGTCTATACAGACTATCACATCAAAGCTCCCCAACTTAATGGGTATTAAATCAATCTCAAAATCCACACCAGCTAAGTTTATAATACCTCCTCGGCTAATTTGGTCAACTTTCTCAAGTTTTCCATTGGTCACCTCAACAAGAATACTCTCATCCAAAGGAACTAATGACCAATCTAACCTAGAGCAAAGTGTCTACATACATAACTCCTATCGGCACCAGTATCAAACAAGACATAAGCTAATAGTTTATTGATAGTGAATGTACCTGTAACCAAGTCAGGATCCTCGCGGGCATCTTTGGCGTTCATGTTGAAGGCTCTTCCACGTGCTGGCCCGCCCTCCTTCTTCTTGTTAAGATATTCATTCTTGAAGTGACCATGCTGGCCGCATTCAAAACACTTCCTTGGCCCATTCGGATTCACTCTCATAGCTGGGGTGTTTATCTTACAATCTCTGCCGATGTGTCCAGTCCTTTTACAATTCTCACACACTACGTTGCAGTATCCAGTATGATGCTTGTAGCATCTCTTACACTTAGGTAGGCTACCTTTGTAGTTAGGGTTAGGGTTAGGGTTCCTCCATTTGTTGTTTCCATTAAAATTCTCTTGCCTCTTAGCTGGGTTCTGATCAAAACTTCTACCCTTGTTTCCATCCCAGTTACGTTTCCCATTACTAGCTCCCGATTCTGATTTCACCTTCTATGGCTCTTGGCGGGTAATTTGATTCATCAGGGTGTGCGCCATGCACATAGCTTCTGGGACATTTGCTAGTTTCGAAGAAGTGACATTTCCCTGAATGTCCTTGGGGAGTCCCCACAGATACCTCTCCATTCATTTGAACTCAGGAGTAATCATTGTGGGGCACATCAAGGCTAACTCCAAGTACCTCCGGTTATAGCCATCAAGGTCTGTTCCTACGACTTTCAATTCCCAAAATTCCGCTTCCATCTTCTGAATTATGGTTCTGGGGCAGTATTTCTCGATCATAGCCCTCTTAAGCTCCTCCCATGGTGTAGCATATGCTTCATCAATTCCCTTAGCCTGGGCAAACGTATCCCACCAAGTCAAAGTGCCATCTGACAGTGTACAGGATGCGAACTTGGTCTTATTCCCTTCGGAGCAGTTACTCACACGGAACACAGATTCTAACTTTTTGAACCATCTCGTCAGCCCAACTGGCCCTTCCGTTCCACTGAAATTGTGGGGCTTGCAACTCTAAAATTCCTTATAAGTGCACCCATTCTGAATGTTCTGGTTAGCCGGTGGAGCTTGGGGTTGGCATTCGCCATAGCTGCGGCTACTCGAGCAGCTATCATCTCCTCGATCTGCGCTGCTGTGGGCATTTCCCTTGGACCACTTCCGTTTGCCATCGATCTTCCAAATAAAAATTTCAACTTAAGTCAAAATCCATAGATAACATCATAGCATATGGTAATCAATATGGAATCAACACAATACACATTAACTAAGCATGGTAAACTAGTTGCAGATAGTACAAAAACCATCACGTAATAACTTAATTAAAAAGCCGCACAATAATTCAAACAACAGTAATTCCATTCATAATAGGAAAATCGCATACAACTTCATAAGGTTCGTACAATACATGATTGAAAAACATGAAACTACTAACGAAAATACATCATGAAATCTAATACAACAGTCCTAGGGTGAGGGTGGATAAATGACGTCCATCAAGTGGGACATCTGGTCCTCGATCTCAGTCACTCGGTCACGTAGGGTACGCACTTCCCTTATCAGTTCCTCGATGGTGGGAGATGCTGGTGGAGCAGGTGGTGCAGGCGGTGCCGGTGGTGCAGATGGTCCGGATGATGCAGATGTAGTATCAGAAGTAGATGACACAGTGCAGGCGACCTTACGCACAAATGGATCAGCAGGATATGGCACAACCCGCTTACGGGTGGTGACCCTAGCCAACTGTCCATGTGCATTCACGAACGGCTTACCTACATTAATCCCTGGAATAACGGTACCATCATAGAGATACCGCTTCTTCGACGGGGTAGAGGGTGGCGGTACAGGTTCCTCCTCGGAGTCCTCCTCAGAATCCTCCTCGGGATCCTCCTCGTTGGTGTCATTGGATGATGAATCGTCTGAAGGTAGTGCTGCAACATCAATGGGTGAGAGAAAGTATCCGGTCGGTGGTCATGGCCCGGATCTGCCAGGTGTAATCGGCACGACTCGAGCGGTGCGTCTGACCCAATGTCCATGTTCATTACGAAAGGGACTGCCCTCGTTTCCCTCAGGGATCACAGTACCATCAGAATGATGTTGTGGCCCCGGTAGTCTAGGGCTGGGTGGAGCTGAGATCTCCTCAGGTAGCGGTGAGTCAGCAACAATAGTAGGCGAAGTAGCAGACGTATCTGAATCACTCACGAAGTTAAAGGTCATGGGCGTCATGTCCAACATCTGAACAAGGAAAAATAACTTTTTCCAAGTCCGTAAGACATATAGTAAGCACGTAATCAGACATAATAATGACAGTAGCCTAGATTACCTATAGCAGTACATAGCATTGAAATAATAACAGTATCATACCAAAGTAACATGCAATCAAAAGCAGATAGTAGCATGCAGTAGCGAGCATAAGCAGTAGCATACAACAAGTTCATATAGTAGTTAAAGTAAGCAGTAGCATGCAGTAATTCCGCAGAAACAAGTAAATGAGCAAGTTGTAGATTAGTCCTATTAGTGAATCCTACTCGACTCGGTCAAGACACACTAATGCAACCTAATTCCCTACAACCAATACTCTGATACCAAATGTAACGCCCCGTACAAAATCAACGTGTACAGATCATCAACAACAGGATCATTACATGGTTACAACACTATATGCTGTTTTAAAACAAGTTTGCATTCATGAAAAGACAACATTTTACAAAAGATAGCATGCTTCTACAAATGGAAAGCATTAATAAATACGTGACACAAAGGCCATTACAAAACCATTATTCAAATATAACATAAGTTGAAAATGCAAAGTAAAAGTTCCATGATTGATACATCTCTAAACAATGCAACGGAAGTCTAACATAGCAAGTCTATAACAGCAAGTGTAATACCCCGTCAGAATCCACTAACGGAATATTAACTCCTGGTCCTACAGTTTAGCGGTCACGCCCTCTATATGAGAAGTTTTCGAAAAGTATTCGCATTAATCATGAAAACAAGTCATTTATTTAAGAAAATGTAACTGGAAACATTTGACATCAATGACTAAAGTATATGAACCCAAAACATCAGAGAAAACTGTTTAAATGCGAATATTTGTTCTTGAAATAAATATAGAAATCATGCTGGACGCCGTCCAGTTCTAGCATCAAACAGCACATAACTTCAAATAAAGCGGAAGCACTAGCTCTATGTACCTGAGATGAAACATGAAAAATGTCAACGAAAAACGTTGAGTGAAACTACAGGTTTAGTAAATCATTTCGTAAGTTAGGCCACAAGATTTTCTTGGAAAACATCATAAGAAAAGTATACATTATCATGAGCACTTGATTATAAAACTTTAACCTTTGCGTTGGCCGAGCCCACGTCTTTCATTTACCCTATACTGGCAATACACTGATTAAGTGTACGTGTAACAACTTCATAAGCACCTGTTTAACGTTGCGGTGAGGTTTGTCAAACCTAACGGTACCGTCCCTATAAGTCGAGCTTACAAAGTAACTAATATAATCAAGCTAAGGGATTTTTGATCTGAACTCATATGTATAATCTTAGTAAGTTACTTGTGCCAAACACATAAAACATTTGTAAAAAGCATGCATCTCATCCATGTTAAAACGTAGTAGGGACTGTAGATTCACCTTAGCAAAAGCACTCGTAAAGATCTTAGCAAACTATACTGTAGTCGAACACTCTCGACTGAACAACGCAACCTAAATAATTAAATCATCTTAATTATATACTAATAGGTCAAACTTAGTCAACCTATAGTGTACGTAAAGTCCTAGTGCTCAGTATGACTCAATAAACATGTAAAAGTCAACTAATCCAAGCAAGTCAACCAAAGTCAAACCAAAAGTCAACTTCATCAAATAGGTCAACTAACGTCAAACATCTCATTAAGTCATGCAAACACAGTCAACGAATCATATTTAAGTCATATAATATGTTATCGCTCGTAATTTAGTAAATCGCATTTTCCACATCTTAAAGTAAACCTTCGAAAATCATACGTCATAAAGAAATACACTCATAGCGCATAGCACATAATTCATAAAATTATGACCAACCCCATATCATAACTAGACTTAAAATCCATTCCAAAAAAGTCCAGCTAAGGCCCCATACGATAAATAAAATCCAATATCAGAAAGGCTCAAGTTCAGGTTCATTACAGAAAATTCTGCTCGCGCGTCATTTTTTAAACATTTTTCATAAAATATAGAAAATATATTTTAACAAACGGCCAATTGGGGTCATCTCAATACATCCCAAAATTTAAGTGATAAAATAATCAGAATCATTGATTTAGCCAATTCGTACATATTTGCAAAACATTACAGACTCATCAGTTTTTAATCATCAAACAGACATATCACAAAGATTAGCACATAACTCATAGCAAGTCACATTCTCGCAAGTTCGCATACAAATGAAACATGTCAAGGAACATCTAAAGTAACATATTCCGGAATTTCAAAGTCTAAAATAATTCCTAGTTCATTATAGAAATTTTTATGTAAACTTAAAAACAGATTCAGCATACTTTACGAACCAAAACTTCGTTTAATCATATCGGAAGCATTACATAACCTTTTAACGCAAATCTTTAGTCTAAATTGCATAACTTTTCATAAGGAATACAGTAGCACAACTTTCATAAGCTAAAACATATAGCATGAAACTCATAAAATTCGGATTTCATGCAAAACCCTAACGTAACTTCGAATACGCATAACTTGAGCATACGATAACGAAATCACGCAAAATCGGAGTCTAAAATTAATAACTTTTTGATATCTTTCTAATTAAACATATTAAAAAGTCAGATCTCATATAAATTTAATCATATCATCAATAAACAAATTCGTTTTTCAACCATACAACGTTAATGACACAAGGAACAACGTTCGTGCACTAGGTTTCTTCAAAAATCAACTTGTGATGATGGTTGTGGGGTGGTGATGGCCGACGGCCAAGAGAGGGGAGGGAGAGGAGAGTGTCGACTAGCTTTAGGGGAATTATGAGAGTTTCTAGTTTAGGATTTCCATTTATAGTCTAGGTTAGGGCCTAATTTAATCCCTAATTAAACATAAGCCCAAAGTTTAGTCCATAAGGGGTATGTGTGGGAGGGTTCGGCCGAATGGCCCACCTAGGGGTGTCCTGGGCTCGTTATGCTTACTTACTTGTACGCGCGTGGTTCGTTTCATTGCCGTTAATCGTACCGGGTCTCCGGAACACTAACTAGTCGTTGAAACGCAATCACCGAGTTTAATTCATTAAATAAATAATAAATTAAAAATAATTTTCTTAAAGAAAATAATTATTGTGTCATTTTTCTGAGTTCCGTAAACTGAAAAGTCTTCTAGACGATAAACTTAATCGTAACGTTTTCTAGTTCTTTCGGTATCCGAAATAAATCGTAAATTAATATAACATATTAATTCAAACATTTCTCTATTAAGTATGTATTTAATTTAATTAAACACACAAGTCTAAGTAACCACCGTTAAATACTTAACGGACAACTAACGATAGTAAACGAAAAAAGTTGGGTTGTTACATTACCCACCTGTTATAAAAAATTTCGTCCCGAAATTTTAGTGGTCATCCGCTGTAGTCGTCTCCTCGGGAAACAGTTGCGGATACTTAAGTCTCATCTGGTCTTCACGCTCCCTCGTGAATTCTGGTCCTCTTCGGGCATTCCATCTAACCTTAACCAATGGAATTCTGCTTTGCTTTAGTTGCTTAACCTCGCGATCCATAATCTCAGCAGGTTCTTCAATGAAATTAAGCTTAGGATCTACTTGCACTTCATCTAATGGAATCACTAAACTTTCATCTGATAAGCATCTCTTCAAATTGGAAACATGAAAAGTATCGTGAACCTCGCTAAGTTACTGCGGTAGTTTTAATCTATACGCTACCGGTCCAATTCGTTCGGTAATCTCAAACGGTCCAATATACCTCGGACTTAACTTTCCTCTTTTTCCAAAGTGCACTGCACCATTCCAGGGTGACACTTTAAGCATAACCTTGTCTCCAACCTGAAATTCCAAATCTTTCCTTTTAAGATCTGCATAGCTCTTTTGACGATCTCGTGCTATTTTCATTCTTTCTTGAATCTGCACAATTTTCACAGTCGTTTCATGTACAATCTCCGGACCAGTTAACTGACTATCTCCTAACTCAGTCCAACATAAAGGCGATCTACACTTTCTGCCATACAGTGCTTCAAAAGGCGCTTCCTTTATACTCGTATGATAACTATTGTTATAGGAAAACTCTACTAACGGTAGATGTCTATCCCATCCAATTCCAAAGTCAATCACACAAGCTCTTAACATGTCCTCTAGTGTCTGAATCATTCTCTCACTTTGACCATCAGTCTGCGGATGGTAGGCTGTACTCATGTCTAAACGAGTTCCCATTGCTTCTTGCAAAGCCTGCCAAAATCTGGAAATCTACTGTCTCTGTCGGAAATAATAGATAGCGGCACTCCATGTCTTGAAACTACTTCCTTTATGTAAATCTGTGCCAACCTCTCCATCTTATCCGTTTCCTTAATCAGTAGAAAATGAGCAGACTTCGTAAGACGATCCACGATAACCCATATCGTGTCATAACCTCCTACCATTTTAGGCAACTTAGTGATAAAGTCCATCGTAATATTCTCTCACTTCCATTGGGGAATCTCTGGTTGTGTCAGTAGTCCTGACGGCTTCTGATGCTCTGCCTTAACTTTAGCACAAGTCAAGCACTTACCAACATAAGTAGCGATTTCAGCTTTCATATTAGGCCACCAATACAGTGCCTTAAGATCTTGGTACATCTTGTCGGATCCAGGATGAATAGAATACCTTGTCTTATGTGCCTCTTCTAGCACTAGCTCCCTTAATCCGCCAAATTTCGGTACCCATATTCTATCGATAAAATACCGGGATCTATCATCTCGAGTAACAAACTTCTTATCAATTCATTGAAGTGATTCAGTAGCAACGTTCTCTTCTTTCAACGCTTCTAGTTGTGCGTCACGTATCTGGGAAGTAAGGTTCCTTCGAATAGTTAAGTTCAATGCTCTAACTCGAATAGGCTTAATTCTCTCCTTCCTACTCAAAGCATCTGCCACTACATTAGCCTTACCAGGATGATAGCTAATGTCGCAGTCGTAATCGTTTAACAACTCAATCCAACGTCTCTGTCTGATATTAAGCTATTTCTGATCGAAAATATGTTGCAAACTCTTGTGATCCGTGAATACAGTGAACTTCGTACCATACAAATAGTGTCTCCATATCTTCAATGCAAAAACTACAGCACCAAGTTCTAGATCATGAGTTGTATAATTCAATTCGTGTATCTTCAATTGTCGGGATGCATATGTAATCACTTTCGTACGTTGCATTAACACACAACCATAACCTTGCCGTGAAGCATCGCAGTAAACTACGAAATCCTCGGTTCCTTCGGGTAAAGACAAAATCGGCGCAGTCGTTAACTTCTCCTTCAACAACTGAAATGCAACTTCATGCAATTCTGTCCACTCATACTTCTTACCCTTGTGAGTCAAAGCTGTTAACGGTCGGGAAATAGTAGAAAATCCCTTAATGAATCTCCTATAGTAACCAGCAAGACCTAAAAATTGTCGTATCTGAGTTGGCGACTTAGGAGTCTCCCATTTCTTTACTGTCTCTATCTTTGCAGGATCAACTTGAATACCATTGACACCTACAATATGACCCAAAAATTGCACTTCTCGCAACCAAAAGTCACATTTTGAAAACTTCGCGTATAACTGCTCCTTCCTGAGCATCTCTAATAACAAACGGAGATGTTGTTCATGTTCTTTCTCACTTTTAGAATATACCAATATATCATCGATAAATACTATAACAAACTTGTCTAGATATGGCTTACACACACGGTTCATGAGATCCATGAACACAGCCGGTGGGTTCGTCAATCTAAATGGCATTACTGTTTATTCATGATGACCATAGCGTGTCCTAAACGCTGTCTTCGGTATATCTGATTCCTTCACACTCATTTGATGATAACCTGACCTTAGATCGATCTTAGAATAACATGCTGATCCTTGTAATTGATCAAACAAGTCATCAATCCTCGGCAACGGATATCTATTCTTGATAGTTAACTTATTCAACTCTCTATAATCAATACAGAGTCTCATAGATCCATCCTTCTTCTTCACAAACAGTATTGGAGCTCTCCACGGTGATGAGCTCGGTCGAATGAATCCTTTATCTAAAAGCTCTTGCAGTTGACTAGACAATTCTTGTAATTCAGGTGGTGCAAGTCTATACGGCGCACGCGCTACTGGTGCCGCTCCGGGAACTAAATCAATCTGAAACTCTACGTCTCTATGCGGAGGTAATCCGGGTAACTCATCTGGAAAAACATCGGGAAATTCTCTAACAATGGCCACATCTTCGAGTTTCTTGCCTTCAGATTCAGTTTTACTTACATGAACTAACATAGCAAGACAACCCTTCCTCATGTGTTTTTGCACCTTCAAACAATTAATAAAATGTAACGGCGTATTGCTTCGCTCTCCATACACCATTAAAGGTTCACCTTCAACAACAGGAATACAAATTGCTTTCTGATGACAGACAATGTCGGCTCTATTCTCGGCTAACCAATCCATTCCCACCACAAGGTCAAAACTTCCTAGCTTAATAGGTATCACATCTATCTTAAATGACATTCCAGCCAAAGTCAGAGTACAATCACGGTAAACCTTATCCGCACTCATTAGATTACCATTTCCTAGTTCTATAGAATATAAATTTTCTAATGACGATACAGCATTTTTAAGATTATGGCAAAAATCTCTAGACACAAAGCTTCTATCAGCTCCGGAATTGAAAAGTACATAAACATGTTGATTATCGAGAAGAAACATACCCATAACTAGCTTAGGATCATCACGAGCTTCACTGGAGTTAATGTTGAAAGCCCTTCCTCTTGCAGGTTCATTAGTCTAACTAGCAGTTGGGCAATCCTCCCGGAAATGACCTTCTTTTCCGCACCCATAACACATATTCATACCAATCTTACACTCGGCAGCCAAATGTCTATTCCTCTTACACTTATCACACTTTTTCAAACAATCCCCCGGATGATGCCTATTACACTTAGCACACAATGGAAACTTTCCCTTATAACTAGAATTAGCATTTGGGATTGCAGCATTACTCTTAGTAGTATCTTGTTTCTTAAAGGGCTGCTGATTTTGATTCTTCCCCGAGTTATTATTATTATTTCATTTCCTCTTGTTATCATGAGTTTTAGTCTCATTTGAGGCAGGAGTCTTTCCTCGCTGTTCAGCCTTATCGATTAACTCACTAGCCATCTCAACAGCTTCTTGTATAGTTCTCGGCTTCGAAGTACTTACACCACTTTGAATCTTCTCGTTCAAACCGTTCGCATAAAGAGTGATCTTACGACGTTCGGGAGTAACCATATGTGGACACATAAGGGCAAGTTCAAAGAATCCCTTATTGTAACTAGTCAAATCAGTACCCACTAGCTTCAGGTTTTGGAGTTCTCGCTCCATCTTAACAGTTTTGGCGTAAGGACAATACTCTGCGATCATTCGTCATTTCAAATCCTCCCATGAGGCCTCAAATGCTTGATCCATACTTACTGAGTTTGCATAGGTATCCACCATGTCAACGCACCATCAGATAGCTTACTAGACGCAAACTTCATTTTATCCATCTCTCTACAACCACTGATACGAAAAACTGACTCAAGCTTCTCAAATCAACGAGTCAAACCAACTGGACCTTCAGTGCCATTAAACGAGTGTGGTTCACAACTCAAGAAAGTCTTGTACGTACAACCTACTTTTCCATTGTTTTGAGTATTAGTCATATCTTGGTTTCGCTGATTTGTAGCGTTCACATTGTTACTATTAGTTCTGTTTCGGAGTGCTGCCACAGCTTCGGTTATTCCTTCGAAAATCCACCGACGAATATCAGCTTGAGAAACTGGCTTGGGCGGCATTATCTTTCTGGTCAAGATAACACATTCGGTTAGTGTCAATGAAATCGACATATAAAATATACTAGCAACGGAACGATGCATAGTAACTAATATTAAATTGTAGCGATTCTAGTAGCACTAGAGATATATAATAGCAATACATAACGTTTAGTAGTAGCAGTAGTAAGAACAATGTACACTAGTAACATTATCACTAACACAAATTGCCATTAGTAAACCAACACTTAAAGAAATAAACTTATTGTTCCAAAATTCATGCATAACTAGTAAAAGTAACATATTCCTCATGTTATAAGTAAAACCACATAAGCAAAGCCACAACTAATAATGTATGTGTGAACATCATATAATAAATAGTAATAATCAAATAATGTTTGATTACGTTGAACAATCTAGTCGAGCGATCTCTATTTGCATTTCTGGAGTTCCTTCAACAAGTACTCGACCATTTTCTCTAAATTTTCAACTCGCACGGTGAGATCAAATGGGTTATTACGCCGAGCAGGGCCTTTCGGTATCCTACGATGGCCTCTCGGTCCATAGGGGTTAACATAATCGGGTTTAACAAAAGGTGTTTGGGGTGAATCGGGTACATCAGATTCGGATTCGGATTCGGGTTCTTCTCCAGAATCCTCTGCAGGTTCCTTTCCTTTAGGCTCATGTAAAGACCCGTCCAAATCTATATAGATGAATACATCAACATCTGGTCCCATTGTGAGGTATTGATATCTATATGATATACGGAGATGATTTTGAATGAAACGTCTTTCAAAAATATGTCATGAATGACTCCATGTAATGTCTTTTTCAATTAGCAAATACACAGCGGAAGCATTAAGTAATACATGAGAATAAACATGCTAAAAAGTGTCAACCAAAAGGTTGGTGAGTTCATAGGTTTATCATAAATAATGATTTCAGTAATAGTAATAGACCACAAGATTTCAATTTCCATAAATATCCTTACACCGCAGTGTAATAAAAACATTCTACAACCATGGGCACTCGGTAACAAGCCTTAACAATAATAATAATGAATACCCCTAAATGTAAAAGTGCACCGAATCAAGTGCGATAATAACCTCGAAGTACTAAACATCCGTTGACTGCTAGCGCGACTAGCCCGGATGGGGTTGTCAAACCCGATAGATCTATCAATATGATTCGCGCCTACCAGTTCATAAACTAATAGATTAATGTTACCAAGCTAGGGGAATATTTGTGATTCTAACCCACGTAGAATCAAGTTTAGTACTTGTGTCTATTTTGTAAAACAGTTATAAAACATAGCATGTATTCTCAGCCCAAAAATATATATTGCAAAAGCAATTAAAAAGGGAGCTATGAAAACTCACCTTAATTAGCGCAGCAAACAAAACTCACAAGAACAAAAATGTGTAAGAGCGTCTCGAATTCTTTATGGTGTCTACATTTAACAATTCGCTAAATTAAAAATCTCTCTTTCTTAAATATCTCTGGACTCGTATCTAATTCTTTACCGTATACATATAGCCTCTGTATATTAACTGTGCCTTAGTATGATTTTATGTTTTAGAATATAAAATAAATGTACTGGCTTGAATTCTTAAGTTGTAGGAATGAGTGTATGTTATTAATATATTAATATATTAATTATCTAAATTTGAATTAAACTACCATCATGATAAACCATCACATTTATCTATCTATATGATTTTTCTTTTATATATTTTTGAACCATATAAAATAAAATATGTAATTATAATAATATTGTTTGTTAAATTCCGATGACTCTTTATAGTTAAAATAGTATGTGCTATTTGCTTTGTTAGTAGCCAAAATTGACCATAACGCATTCATTTTTGAGTGGTTAACTTGTAAATAAATAATTCTATAAAAATAATAATTTTGTACGACTATAACTTTAAACTTATATAAAAATTATCAACTCATGCAGGGCCGGCTCGTTGATTTTAGTGGCCCTGTGCCAAATTAAAATATGGGCCCCTAAAATTAAATTGCCACTAAATATCATATGATAGATTTGTAAAATACATAAGTAAAAATATCATTACCAATATAATATACGAGCTTAATAATTTTATTTTATTCTGATAATAAAGGGAGTTTGAGTTTTATTTTTTTATTTTTTATATAATCAGTAACATTATATATTATTGTGTGTAAATTCAAGTATACTAGGTAGTTTAGAAAACTAAGTTAAACGAAATAAAAGCTCATGTCAAATATTATATTATTGTTCATTACTTGTATCGTAAATTTGTAACAAGAGATTGACATAGCTACGTATAGAAACTTGTTAAATTAAATACGGATATTTTAAAAAAATAAGTAAAGCCTTTAAAACGTATGGCCCAGATCTCTTTTTATATGCGTGCTTCAAACAAAACTCGACAACTTTTAGAATATTGAATAATAATCTATATTGGATCTGTACTAAAGTATGTATTATTTGAATGTATTATTTGTTTAAACTTTTCTTCTATTTAAACCATTTCCATTTTAATATATCTACTTGATACAAGACTTAAACTAATCAAATCATGAATTAGACTGTCATGATATATTCTGACTTCGATTAGTATTAATAAATAACATTTTATCATTAGCAACATCCCAATACTTTGAACCAAAACTGATGGGTTCAACGATTAGTTTTGGTTCGTTTCGTTTAGATGTATGAACATAGGATGATTATTTAACGAATAAAAAGATTAATATACGAGTTTTCATGAGATATACCTTTAAAACAGAACCGAGTTTATACCGATCGTACTAACACCACGACAACTTCTTGTTTACGTCTAGTTTCGTTCTGTTTCCTAAGTTAATTTTCATGCATTGATGTCTTCTTTCTAATGAAAGATGTGAGTGGATGATTTAGGGGATGTATAGATTAGGATTTGAAGTAAACTTGGCTAAGGGTTATGACTACAAAAGTCGGACGTAAAATTTTAGTTATGAAAGTGTGGTTTATGAATTGGAATGTGAAGTTGCATATATTTATTAGTTAATTTAATAATATAAAATCTTAGCCAAGGAAACTCGTCGCGTGTTGATAAGTCAAATAAGGATTGCGTATATATGAATGTGTGTTTGACCCTTCTACTTCTCAAGAGACAATCACTTTACCTTATATCATCATTTTAAAACTTGCAAGTGTGATAATCTCAATTATTGTTTATGTTATTGTGATTTAATTTAATATGATCTAGACCTTATCTACGTATTATTATCAACTTATTTTAATTCATAAAAGAATCATGGAATTTAATATGGAAACGGATATGATTAATGAATTTGAGTGTGGCTAATTTAATACAGTACAACTACAGTTAATAATTGTATTACATGTAAATGGTACCTAACCGATTCTATTCTCAAATCAATTATTATCATTCAATATTTCGATGTGGAGTTTAAAATAACATGTGGTGTTGTATGGGTTATTTATAGGCACAGAAAAAGCTATGGATAAAGGTTGTGAGCTGTAAAGTTCATACCTAAATGTTTATCAATAAATTTCATTATGCCCCACACAATATAATCTAATAAGTTAATACACCTCCACCATTCTATGATTTTAAAACAAATAATATATCATTATCGTTAAACTATTACAATTAATTAATCTATATAATGCATTTGTTAATTTAACCATATCTACAAACAAAAATTGGTTCATGACTCAATTTATTATTATTATAATAATGACATTGAAACCAAATTGTACTAGTTAGAGAAGAAATATTACTATGTATTAAATTTTAATGTATATTTATTTATATCACTCTAATATTTAAAGTTTGGCCTTAAACGTATGTAATTTAATTTGGGATTGTTATAATATTTTCTATTTAAAATGATTTCGTAATTTAAGGTGGTGACCAAAATTGTAATAAGGTTTGAAATATGAATAACATAGACATATAAAATACATACATCAAATGCATTAATGATGTCAAATAGGAATGGTACGCGATAACGACTAAATAACGTTACGCTATTTAAAATACGCGAGAAGTATAAAATCCCATGAAATAAAATATAGGAATATCTTATTAACTCATACGACATCAGAATATCGTATTAAAAAATATTCGGATTTGGAAATCTCGAAAAAAAATTGTTGGTTTGGAAACCGATATGATTCATCGAATAAAAACGTTATACGTAGGAACGTACAGACACATAGTTACACCTTTTTATTTAATAAATAATATTAGAATATTAGAATATAATCTAGTCACATAAAATGACTTCATAAAACATTTCAAAATTTTGAGACTCATAATAACAAGTTTGCTTATCGTGTCGGAAGCATTTAATCATATAGAGAATTGACTTAAAAATAAGTCGAAATTTTCCGGGTCGTCACAGTATCCACCAGTTAAAAGAAATTTCATCCCGAAATTTGGCTAGTGGCATTCGAATTTGAAAATAAGAATAATTTAGTACCAGATGTGAACTCAAATTCTTAATAGAAAGATTTTATTCGTCTAAGAATGTTTCATCGAAGAAGAATGATAAGATTAAATATTTCTTCGGGATTGATACGTGGATAGTTTTATGAATGCCCTTCTCAGGTCGAGTTCGGTTTCATGATGAATATGAGTCAGATGAGTATATAGTTTCTCACTATTAAGGAAATAAATAAAACGATTCGGTTAAGAGAGGTGACGTCAGATTTGAGTCTAAAGTTACTCACTATTGAGAAATGTGAATAAAATTATATAGATTACGCAAAATGTACAGGAGAAGCTGTTGGTATTAATAATAAATGTCCGCCTTGACTTTTCCATAACAGATTTCCTAAATTTTAGGGATTTGAAGATTTCTTTAGATCTGAAGGATTTGGTTTCCGATAATTAAGGAAATTAGAATCCTTCTCATTTTGATATGGTCATCTTCATCGGTTGACGTGTTGCTATAACTGAAAGTTTCTCTATAAATTAATCGTTTTTGTTTCCTTATTTTCTCAACTCCATTCTCTTTGCTATCAGATCTCTACTTTTAAATACTATACAAAGATGCTCAATCCACTCTTGATTTTTGCTAGTATTCTGACGGTGTTTCTAGTCATTCTTCTTTTTAATCTACCACCGGAAGAATCTTTTTACTTCTACGATGCTCTTGCGGTGGTGGTTTTCATCATCCTTCCTTGCCTGTGTATTTCAATATCTATTGATATAAATGGTTTATGATTTTCCATGTTTGTTGTCTTTTATATTCTTGCCTATATTTCGAAGATTCATGCTTTTTTTTTTCATCTCCTGACATAAGTAAAGTGAGTATACATGTCTCGAGTCTATAAGTATTTTTAGAGATTTCGAGTGAACATAACTAATGTTCCGAGCTAGAAAGAAAAATGAAATATCATTAATATATTAGCAAACTGCTGGAATGATAGAATCAAGAAAATGTAATCTTGGTGTTTTCAGATGATAATGAAAACAACAGAGTCGTGTAACATGGTACATAGTGTCGGTAAGGTTGATCAAGCATTACCATCATCGCGTTCCATTAAAACTTCTGCATGACTTACTGTAATATAATCACGTTGATCAAGTGTCATTATATTGCACTAACTCATGCTTCCATTCCAACATACTCGTAAAATGTCTATGAATTAAAAGCTCAAGTGTTTCACTGAAATTTAGAGACCAAAACAATTTCATATATGGTGTACTAAGAATAGTTCGAAGGTACAGTATGAGTACGGACGAGAATGATATAAGGATATCTTCAGAAATATTGAGGGTACTTATAATGAAGAATGATAAAAGAAATATCTTTTGCAAGAAATTATAGTCTGAAAAAGGAACAAAATATCCTCTAAGGTTTTCATCTGAAACTGAATCATCAAAATTCTTTATGTACAGGTTTAGCCTTTGTGATTTGTCTATAGCCTCTTTCATAGTTCAACCTGTTTTTCCTTCCAATTTCCTTTCAATCTTTTTTTCTGAGCTTTTCCTTCTTACTACTATTTATCTTCAAACTTTTGACTGTTAGAGCCATCTATAGTTTTTACTGCTTCATCAGCTTTTTCAAAACTCAAAGAACTGGTTCGCAGACTGGGGTGCTTTTCAAAAATTCAGAATTGAAGTACATAAGCGCAGGAGATAGACGTTATATGTATATATATATAACTGTTGACGTAGAAACGTTGCGAAATTCGAAAGTAATGAATGATGCTTCCCGGTATTTGGTATGGCAATTATAGTTACAAGATGCAGATGAGTACATGATGGGTTTCAATAAATAAATATAGTGATTTTTCGGAGAGATTTAAGCCAAAGAGCAACGAAGTTGCTGGTATGTCTGCTTTTAAAATGGTGGAATATAAAAGGTTCCCCGGTAACAATGGCGAAAAGGGCAAACGTATATATCAAGGTTATAATAAGGCTAATTCTAATGAAAAGTCTAAGTTAACTTGTTGGAAGTGTGGTAAAACTGGATAATTCAAAAAGGGATTGCAAGGTTATTTCGGTAATAATAATGCCAAAGGATCTAGCACAGATACTTGTTAAACTCTTACTTAGGTTCCGATAGTTTTCTAGGTGCATAACTATATGCATAAATTTTTCTTTCCGTGGATAATGTGTGGCTGGATCATCCTCTCGATTGTCCATTAATCGAGGTGTTTTTCTAAAAAGCTTCGAATACTTCAAAACGAAAGTATATAATCGGACTCCTATTAAAGTAGTATTCTTGATCTTTTGAAAATGTTTATAACATCGTGAAAATAGAGAATATAGATAATGGTTGTTAGATTGTTGATGAAAGTTGTACGTTGTAGCATAATGTGAACAAAATATTATAAAAGCCTTCAAGCATTTTACAATTTCTCACGAGTATTACCTACCCGTTAAAAATTTCACACATCATAGCTAGTACGAAAAGAATTCGCTATAACGGTTCCTATTTATATGTATAAATATATACATAACCTCCAAGCGTGCAAAAGAGTTATAATGAGTTAATCTCTTATTAATCCCATTGGGTTTGTAATCAGAATTAGGGGATAAATAATCTCTAGATCTTTAGAGATTACATAATCATCATGAGATATCTTTCAAATGTAAAATGATATAATGAGTTATTACTTCATATCTCGTTACTAATTATACCCCTCGGTGCCTGCGATGCTTACGGTGCTTGTAGGGCTTGCGGTGCTACTAGTGTTGGTGCTGGCGCTGGTGCTGGTGCTGGTGTTGCTTGAAAATTGTGCACCATATTTTCCAAAGCCACTACTCGAGCACGAAGCTCGTTGACTTCTTCCATTACTCCATGATGATTGGCGGTTGGAACAAGGGGATGAATAAGATCTAGAATTCTAGATATTATATAATCGTGGCAAGATATTCGGGAAATGCGGGTGAAAATGGTGTTTCGGACTGGTTCACCGGTAAGTGCTTCAGGTTCTTCGCCATGAGGGCAATTTGGTGGGTGGAAGGGATCACCTTCTTCTTGTCTTCATTGATTAAGTCGACTACGAACTCACCCCCCAATTCATCCAGAAAAGATGACAACTAATTGTTTGGTTCATTCCGGTTACGCTACCATTGGAGCTCGAGGAATCAAGTGGAAATCCATATCTGAATAGCTGTCGGGATTCGAGGAACTCGAACTGGTTGCGGAATCCATCTTGTACATTCAAGGAATTGATTTTTGATATGAAATAGATTATAGGACTTAGTTTGGTATTCTCCATTACATAATTTACATATGTATATATAATACCAAAATCCCATAAACTACGAAGAAATTTTTGAAAGATGTCAGGCAAAGTTTACAGTAATAGATATGCTAAGATATGAATTTGTCTATACACTATCTATGTAATAAATGCAGTAAGACGTGCCTAAACTGAAAATGATAAGTAAGTAATTTCCGACAAGGAATGATAAGCAAAACTTTTAACATGCAGACACGGTCAAAGTCCAGTCTCACTAATGCATCTTAACAACTACTAGTTAGACACACTAATGCAAATTCTGGTTCGCTAAGACCAACGCTCTGATACCACATGTAAAGACCCATCCAAATCTATATAGACAAATACATCAACATCTGGTCCCATTGAGAGGTATTGATATCTATATGATACACGGAGATGATTTTGAATGCAACGTCTTTCAAAAATATGTCATGAATGACTCCATGTAATGTCTTTTTCAATTAGCAAATACACAGCGGAAGCATTAAGTAATACCTGAGAATAAACATGCTAAAAAGTGTCAACCAAAAGGTTGGTGAATTCATAGGTTTATCATAAATAATGATTTCAGTAATAGTAATAGAGCACAAGATTTCAATTTCCATAAATATCCTTACACCGCAGTCTAATAAAAACATTCTACAACCATGGGCACTCGATAACAAGCCTTAACAATAATAATAATGAATACCCTTGAATGTAAAAGTGCACCGAATCAAGTGCGATAATAACCTCGAAGTACTAAACATCCGTTGACTGCTAGCGCGACTAGCCCGGATGGGTTTGTCAAACCCGATAGATCTATCAATAGGATTCGCGCCTACCAGTTCATAAACCAATAGATTAATGTTACCAAGCTAGGGGAATATTTGTGATTCTAACCCACGTAGAATCAAGTTTAGTACTTGTGTCTATTTTGTAAAACAGTTATAAAACATAGCATGTATTCTCAGCCCAAAAATATATATTGCAAAAGCAATTAAAAAGGGAGCTATGAAAACTTACCTTAATTAGCGCAGCAAACAAAACTCACAAGAACAAAAATGTGTAAGAGCGTCCCGAATTCTTCATGGTGTCTACATATAACAATTCGCTAAATTAAAAATCTCTCTTTCTTAAATATCTCTGGACTCGTATCTAATTGTTTACCGTATACATATAGCCTCTGTATATTAAATGTGCCTTAGTATGATTTTATGTTTTAGAATATAAAATAAATGTACTGGCTTGAATTCTTAAGTTGTAGGAATGAGTGTATGTTATTAATATATTAATATATTAATTATCTAAATTTGAATTAAACTACCATCATGATAAACCATCACATTTATCTATCTATATGATCTTTCTTTTATATATTCTTGAACCATATAAAATAAAATATGTAATTATAATAATATTGTTTGTTAAATTCCGATTACGTAATTATAATAATATTGTTTGTTAAATTTCGATGACTCTTTATAGTTAAAATAGTATGTGCTATTTGCTTTGTTAGTAGCCAAAATTGACCATAACGCATTCATTTTTGAGTGGTTAACATGCAAATAAATAATTCTGTAAAAAAAATAATTTTGTACGACTATAACTGTAAACTTATATAAAAATTATCAACTCATGCAGGGCCGGCTGGTTGATTTTAGTGGCCCTGTGCCAAATTAAAATATGGGCCCCTAAAATTAAATTGCCACTAAATATCATATGATAGATTTGTAAAATACATAAGTAAAAATATCATTACCCATATAATATACGAGCTTAATAATTTTATTTTATTCTGATAATAAAGGGAGTTTGAGTTTTATTTCTTTATTTTTTATATAATCGATAACATTATATATTATTGTGTGTAAATTCAAGTATACTAGGTAGTTTAGAAAACTAAGTTAAACGAAATAAAAGCTCATGTCAAATATTATATTATTGTTCATTACTTGTATCGTAAATTTGTAACAAGATATTGACATAGCTACGTACAGAAACTTGTTAAATTAAATAGGGATATTTTTAAAAAATAAGTAAAGCCTTTAAAATGTATGGCCCAGATCTCTTTTTATATGCGTGCTTCAAACAAAACTCGATAACTTTTAGAATATTGAATAATCATCTATATTGGATCTGTACTAAAGTATGTATTATTTGTATGTATTATTTGTTTAAATTTTTCTTCTATTTAAACCATTTCCATTTTAATATATCTACTTGATACAAGACTTAAACTAATCAAATCATGAATTAGACTGTCATGATATATTCTGACTTCGATTAGTATTAATAAATAACATTTTATCATTAGCAACATCCCAATACTTCGAACCAAAACTGATAGGTTCAACGATTAGTTTTGGTTCGTTTCGTTTAGATGTATGAACATAGGATGATTATTTAACGAATTAAAAGATTAATATACGAGTTTTCATGAGATATACCTTTAAAACGGAACCGAGTTTATACCGATTGTACTAACACCATGACATCTTCTTGTTTACATCTAGTTTCGTTCTGTTTCCTAAGTTAATTATCATGCGTTGATGTCTTCTTTCTAATGAAAGATGTGAGTGGATGATTTAGGGGATGTATAGATTAGGATTTGAAGTAAACTTGGCTAAGGGTTGTGACTACAAAAGTTGGACGTAAAATTTTAGTTATGAAAGTGTGGTTTATGAATTGGAATGTGAAGTTGCATATATTTATTAGTTAATTTAATAATATAAAATCTTGGCCAAGGAAACTCGTCGCGTGTCGATAAGTCAAATAAGGATTGCGTATATGTGAATATGTGTTTGACCCTTCTACTTCTCAAGAGACAATCACTTTACCTTATATCCTCATTTTAAAACTTGCAAGTGTGATAATCTCAATTATTATTTATTGTTATTGTGATTTAATTTAATATGATCTAGACCTTATCTACGTATTATTATCAACTTATTTTAATTCATAAAAGAATCATGGAATTTAATATGGAAACGGATATGATTAATGAATTTGAGTGTGGCTAATTTAATACAATACAACTACAATTAATAATTGTATTACATGTAAATGGCACCTAACCGATTCTATTCTCAAATCAATTATTATCATTCAATATTTCTATGTGGAGTTTAAAATAACATGTGGTTTTGTATGGGTTATTTATAGGCACAGAAAAGGCTATGGATAAAGGTTGTGAGCTGTAAAGTTCATACCTAAATGTTTATCAATAAATTTCATTATGCCCCACACAATATAATCGAATAAGTTAATACACCTCCACCATTCTATGATTTTAAAACAAATAATATATCATTATCGTTAAACTATTACAATTAATTAATCTATATAATGCCTTTGTTAATTTAACCATATCTACAAACAAAAATTGGTTCATGACTCAATTTATTATTATTATAATAATGACATTGAAACCAAATTGTACTAGTTAGAGAAGAAATATTACCACGTATTAAATTTTAATGTATATTTATTTATATCACTCTAATATTTAAAGTTTGGCCTTAAACGTATGTAATTTAATTTGGGATTGTTATAATATTTTCTATTTAAAATGATTTCGTAATTTAAGGTGGTGACCAAAATTGTAATAAGGTTTGAAATATGAATAACTTAGACATATAAAATACATACATCAAATGCATTAATGATGTCAAATAGGAATGGTACGCGATAACGGCCAAATAACGTTACGCTATTTAAAATACGCGAGAAGTATAAAATCCCATGAAAAAAATGTAGGAATATCTTATTAACTCATACAACATCAGAATATCGTATTAAAAAAATTCGGATTTGGAAATCTCGAAAAAAAATCGTTGGTTTGGAAACCGATACGATTCATCGAATAAAAACGTTATACGTAGGAACGTACAGACACATAGTAACACGTTTTTATTTAATAAATAATATAAGAATATTAGAACATAATTTAGTCACATAAAATGACTTCATAAAACATTTCAAAATTTTGAGACTCATAATAACAAATTTGCTTATCGTGTCGGAAGCATTTAATCATATAGAGAATTGACTTAAAAATAAGTCAAAATTTTCTGGGTCGTCACAGCTCATTCCCATGATGGGTCTCCATCTCGGGTTCCGATTCGGTATCATCCACAAACTCGAGTATCGTGTTTCCTTACGCTTGCATGGTTTCCTCGGATTCTGTGTCGGAGTCGGTAAGAATGATAGGATTAGAAGAAGTCATCTAGCACTCAAAGAAAACACAAAGTTAGTCACTTAGTAGTCATATCATATTAGATACCAAGTAATCATAGCAATTTCATCTATTAGGGTTCATGCAACTTAACGAGTCTACGGTTACAGTCTAGACGCACTAGTTGTCCTAACGTTCGACTCTCTAATGCAGCCTAGTCCTAGGTAACCGATCTGCTCTGATACTAAATGTAATACCCTGTCAGAATCCACTAACGGAATATTAACTCCTGGTCCCACAGTTTAGCCGTCACGCCCTCTATATGAGACGTTTCCGAAAAGTATTCGCATTAATCATGAAAACAAGTCATTTATTTAAGAAAATGTAACTGGAAACATTTGACATCAATGACTAAAGTATATGAACCCAAAACATCAGAGAAAACTATTTAAATGCAAATATTTGTTCTTGAAATAAATATAGAAATCATGCTGGACGCCGTCCAGTTCTAGCAGCAAACAGCACATAACTTCAAATAAAGCGGAAGCACTAGCTCTATGTACCTGAGATGAAACATGCAAAATGTCAACGAAAAATGTTGAGTGAAACTACAGGTTTAGTAAATCATTTCGTAAGTTAGGCCACAAGATTTTCTTGGAAAACATCATAGGAAAAGTATACATTATCATGAGCACTTGATTATAAAACTTTAACCTTTGCGTAGGCTGAGCCCACATCTTTCATTTACCCTATACTGGCGATACACCAATCAAGTGTACGTGTAACAACTACATAAGCACCTGTTTAACGTTGCGGTGAGGTTTGTCAAACCTAACGGTACCATCGCTATAAGTCGAGCTTACAAAGTAACTAATATAATCAAGCTAAGGGATTTTTGATCTGAACTCATATGTATAATTTATTAAGTTACTTGTGCCAAACACGTAAAATATTTGTAAAAAGCATGCATCTCATCCCTGTAAAAACGTAGTAGGGACTGTAGACTCACCTTAAGAAAAGCACTCGTAAAGATCTTAGCAAACTGTACTGTAGTCGAACACTCTCGACTGAACAGCGCAACCTAAATAAGTAAATCATCTTAAGTATACACTAATAGGTCAAACTTAGTTAACTCATAGTGTACGTAAAGTCTTAGTGCTCAGACTGACTCAATAAACATGTAAAAGTCAACTAATCCAAGCAAGTCAACGAAAGTCAACCAAAGTCAAAGCAAAAGTCAACTCGGTCAAATAGGTCAACTAAAGTCAAACATCTCAGTAAGTCATGCAAACATAGTCAACGAATCATACTTAAGTCATATAACATTTTATCGCTCGTAATTTAGTAAATCGCATTTTCCACATCTTAAAGTAAACCTTCAAAAATCATACGTCATAAAGAAATACACTCATGGTGTAGCGACCCCGACAAATGGTCAAGTGACGGCGTCGACTACGTAGGTCCCATTACCTGGTCATAAGTCTTTAAAACAGACGTTTGACCCAAAATATGTCGCATCCATTCAAGTGTAAAGATTGTTTCAAAGTTTACAAAGATAATTGACCACAAGTTAAGTTACAACGTTATAAGTACAAAAGATGCTCCAAAATGCATGTATACTCGACATCCAAGCAAGTATCAAAAGAGTGCGGAAGCATGTATCACTAAGCATTCAAAACCTGAGAAAACATAGAAGAATCTGTCAACGAAAACGTTGGTGAAATCATAGGTTTAGTAAGTATTAAACGTTGTTTTTGAACCACAAGATTTTGTATTTCCATAACGTAGATTATCCAAATCATTTGCATTCCAAAAGTGTTGTTATACGCGAGCACTCAATTATCAAAACTTAACCAACGTTACCCTATCACACAGTGCTAGAACCCACACTAAAACACAAAAATATATTTCATCCGCATAACGGTAGCGAACCGTCCGAATGAGGGTTTGTTAAACCCGTATGGACACACAATATAAGTTCTCGCTTACACCCTGCAAGTGTAACTAATGATAATCGAATTGAGGCATTTTTGTTCTAACTCGCACGTGGAATGTTTGTTTTCACACTTGTGTTCAAAACATAAAAGTAAGTAGTACAAGATGTAACAAAGTATATGTTTTCTCAGCCCACGATTTAAAAGTATAAAAGTTGTTGAAAAGGTGGGACTATGATCTCACCTTGAGCGCGAGAGTTAATAAAGTACTTCAACAAGTAAACGCGTGCAAAGACAAAGCTAGTCTCGACCTAAACATATAGGTTATATCAATATCGGTAAGCACAAACGGTCAAAGATGTTCAATTAGTCTTATGGCTCGTTACGACTCGATTATATTAACATGTGAATCAACTAGTCAAGTTTCATGCAAGTTACAAGTAATTAATCATGTTAGAAAGGTTGCATAAGTATTTGGTTAAGTTTGACAAAAAGTCAAACTTGGTCGGGTCAAAGTCAACGGAAAAGTCAACGGGGTCGGGTTGGGTATCCGACAATTTTTCTAAGTTATATAATCATATATGAGCATGTTGGCCAAGTTTCATGTTAATCGGAGGTCCGTAGCATAGCAAACATTTTACGTCAAAATATCAAAGCAAACAGCCCATTTTAGTGTATCAGGACGGTGTCCCAAAAATCAGGACGGTGTCCTGATATGAAGAGTGGGATGGCGTCCCAATTGTCAGGACGGCGTCCCAATATGAAGGGTGGGACGGCGTCTAGGAGGTTGGGACGGCGTCCCAAAAGGCTTACAGGTCCTGTTTGCAGAAAACACAAGGCACGAGCCAAACTTCAATCAATCCTAGTTTATGATCCGCAAACAATCAAGACATGTATTTTATATCACCGGAAAGCTCTTTCGACAAGGAACACAACTAGATACATTTCCTAAATCAAATTTATCATTTTAGACAACAAAAATCTCGTCGAAAGTTCGTTAAACGTTCCAAAACAAGGTTTCAAGTTCATCAATTGCAATTCAAGTTTCGGGAATCCAATTTATACATATGATATGCCGTTTTGAAGGTAATGAAACATGTAATACAACTAAACACTTACTAACAACATTTCATGGCATTCAAATCATCAAAAGTTCATTTAAAGTCTATCAAACTCTAACGAAAATTCACAAAAATCAATAGTCATGAGTTTGATGTTTCCTTAATCAACCTATACATCAAAACGAAGCTAAAGATACTAGTAACACTTTTAAAACATGTACTTTAACAATCTAACAACATTTGATCATCCAAAATCAAGGATTTAGCAAGTAATTTTCATATTGAGCTAGTTACACCAAAAACAACGAATCGAGCATACAAATTACATACACGACATCACAATGAGCCATAGACGCTAATTAACAACTTTATAAGTCAAGAACACGAATTTAAAGAAATCTAGTGTTTTAGAAATGTTACCCAAATGAGATGAAGTTGGTACCAAAACGAAGAGGAAGTTGTAAGGAGCTCAAATATGTAATTTGTTTTGCAAAATACCCGCTAGATCATAAATGGATGATGAATCTTTGTGTTTGGAGTTAGAGAGAAAATGGAGGAAGTAATAAAATGGAGGAGGTGATAATGAAAGGGTGGAAAGGGTTTGACCCTTTGACCTAGTCAAAGGTTTGAACCCTTGGCAAGTTTGGTCCCTCAACTATGAATCGGGTGCGGGAATTAACCGAACGAATTATTTTAAATTTCACGGGAGTACGGGAGATATTAAATTCCGATAACGAGAATATTTAAAATGTTACTTAACAAAGGATACGAATCTAGATACGAAGGGTATTATTTAAAAAGAAAAAGACGGGCGTTAAAATAATTTAACGGAAAAATGCGGGATGTTACATTATCCACACCTCAAAAGAAATTTCGTCCCGAAATTTAGTTGGAAGTAGTAGTCGATATCTCTTACTCGAGACTTTACGTTGTCAATGCTATGAATAACTGGAAGTACGTTCTTGAGGGTTCTCATGAATTTGGATAGTCAGGGTTTTACGTTGCATTAAGGTTCGGTTTTTACGATCCCCGGTTTCAACTAGTTTTCCTATGAAGAGAAGTTTGTCATCGATAGTTGATGTATCCAGCAGGATTGCACGTTCCTGTTTCGCAGGACACGTTTCTAAGTTTGTTACACGAAATGTAGGGTAAACGGAAACTTAATTGAGTCGGAAGTTCTAAACGGTAGGGAGCGGTTCCAATACGCCCCAAGGTTTCAAAAGGGTTAACATGTCGCGGGTTTAACTTTCCCTGATTCCCGAAACGGATTACACCCTTCCAAGGTGCGGGTTCTCAATATTACACTGTTACTAACTTGGGATTCGAGAGGTTTACGTCGAATATCGGTATAGCCCCTTTGGCGACTACGGGTCGTCTTGAGTGAACGATCTTAGATGTTGTTTCTTGATGGAGTTCAGATTCGGTGATTTGCTTTGGTTAAATGAACAGGGGTATGACATTTGCGGTCATATAGGGTTTCGGAAGTGCTGCGTTAATATACGAGTGATAGCTGTCGTTGTAAGAGGAACTACTAAGGGTGACAATACCAGTCTGTAACATGTCTTTCCAAGATTGAATCGTACGTTTGCTCGGTTCGTCAGTTGTGGGAGATACGCGGTACATGTGTCTAAGCGGGTTCCCCAAGGTTTCTTGTAACACTAGAAGTGAAACGAGTATTTCGATACAGGATAAATGACGAAGATACACCGTGTTGGTGTAGAATCTCTTAAGATATGTTTGAACAAGTCAGTTAGGGTTCGAAAAATGTTCGTTAGGACTATTCACCCTCGTGGCGAATACTAATGTAATTTAAGGAGTTTCTCTATCCATGGAGAAATGTTACAAGGAGTTTCCTTAAACGGAAATGCGAGCGATAAAGATAGGAGTGAAATGAGGACCTAGAATAGGATGAGCTTACATCTCGAGGTTGCCATAACATGCCTCTAGTTGTCAAAAGTTGAAGTCTGAAAGAGAAACGGGGTAGTACACGTAGTTGTATAGTTCGGGGTTGAACAATAGTTGATCGATTTTCAGAAACACAAGGGCGTTAAGTCAAAGAAGAGTGAAGTATCGTTGGATTGTGTGTTATCTTAATTTCCAGTAATATCAGACGGTAACGGTGAAATAACAGAGGTATGTAGTGTGGTACGTGATGACGAGAATATTGATCGGATCCACAATTTAGTATTTGAATTCTTCGTGCAAAATAACGAATTTTTGTTATGTTGATTTTTGAGTCGAGAGAGTATGCCTTTCGGCGTTCAAGTAGAAATATTTCCATATTTGAGTCCCATCTGGTGTTGTACGAATTTAGCTAGAAATGTTGGTGTGAAGAATCACGCTCAAGGTTCGATCACGGAGAGATTAAAGTCGTGTAACACGAGAAAAGTCAGAAATGAATTTTCGGTAAGAACCGGTGAGATCTAAGACTTTACGAATACAAGTCTGAGTTGAGAGAGTTTCATGATTACGTGTGGCTTGATTTCGAGATTGATTGTAATGCCTTGACCATTAACATCATGGTCTAGAAAATTTGACTTCGTTTAACAGAAATTCTCACTCGGAGAATTTGGTATAGAGTTGCTCTTTTCTCAAAGTTCGAGCGTAAGATGATGATGTTGTTCGTTTGCCTTCTTTACTTGAATAAGTTAAGATGTCATCTATAAATATGATAACAGATTTGTCTAGATAAGTTGCATACGTGGTTTAGGAGGTTCATGAATACGGACGGAGTCCTAAATAAATCAAACGGTACTAAGAGGGATTTACAACTAACGTTGCGAGCTCGGAAAATGGCTTAGGAGACATCGTCTCCCTTAACCCCCAATTGATGATAACCAGAACGGAGCTCGATTTGGAATACACGGGATCCACGCAAATAATCATGAGGTAATGGATACGAGGAAGAGAGTATTGGTTTCCAACCGAAAGTTACTTAGTTCACAATAATCTATACATAAATGTAGGGCAACAATTTCTCCTTAATGAATAGGTTTTGAGTTCCTTAGTTCTATAGGTGTCGAGTCCAATTTCTTAACGCATATCCTCCGATAAAATTTATAGGCACACAATATTTTCCGTCGGTCACTTAAATCGTCTAAGTAGTATCTGGGGGAAAGAGGTGGAATATAAAGAGCACGAGTCAAATCCTTGGTTATAAAACGTCTAACGGTACTCGAATCGAATAAGTATGAAATATACGGTTTGTTGTGAAGAAACGTACCCGTGACTAGTCCATCATCGTCTCGGGCATCCTAGGTGTCGATGTTGTAAGTTCAACGGCGCGCGTTGGTTTTTGCTTTATTCTTTGGGCATTCATTCCTAAAATGACCCGATTGGCCACATTTGTAGCAAATACTCGGCTTTGGTGCGTCGGGCCCCTTTTGAGTGACGGGGGCGGTACTTCCACAATACTTGGCAATATGACCACTACCTTGGCACCGATGGCAAATTAGCTTGCCACATTCACCAAAATGATGCTTGTGGCATTTGTTGCAAAAAGGTCATGTCCCGGCATAACTTTTCTTGCCGACGGGGGTGAGAGGTTCCTTGGCAAAGTTGTTGTTGTAGTTGCTCGATTAGGGGGCTTCCCATTTTCTTTTGTTGTCACCCGACTCATCCTCGGCTTTAGGTGCCGGCACTTCAATCTCGTCTACTGTTTCGATCAATTGACGGGCCATATTCAGGGCCTCTTGGTGATTACTGGGTTTGGATGACATTACTCCTTGTTTGATGCTCTTGGGAAGACCATCCATGTAAAGTTCAACCCTTAGAGGTTCGGGGGTCACGAGGTTTGGGCACATCAAGGATAGCTCAGAAAATCGTTGATTATATGCCTTTAGGTCATTCCCGACCGCTTTTAAAGTTCTTAGTTCGTGTTCGAGCTTACGGGTCTCTTCGCGCGGGAAGTATTCGGTGATCATCTTTTTCTTTAAGTCGGCCCATGAGAGAGTGTGAGCTTCATCGATACCCACCGACAGCACATACGTATTCCACCATGTGAGGGCGATACCGGCAAAAGTGTGGGTGGAATATTTGACTTTGTCTTGGTCCCGACAACCGCTTATGCTAAAAACGGCTTCTGTTTGCTCAAACCATCGGGTGAGCACAACCGGTCCTCCGGTCCCATCGAAGGTGTGAGGTTTGCACCCTATGAAAGTTTTGTAGGAGCAACCCTCATTTGAATTACCGGCTCCATGGTTGTTGTGGTTGTGGTTGTTATTGATGTCGGAGGAGATACTAGCCATAGCCGCACCTATGGCGGTGGCTATCATGCGTTGAAAAGCTTGTTCGGAAGTTTCATTACGTGGCCCGCGACGGGGAGGCATTGTTCCTTCAAGACACAAGAATATCGTTGATTAGTATTCTCAATAATACTAATCATGATAGGGAATGATGATGTAGAGAAAATTTTCCTTGACTCGCCTTAAATTCTTTATGTCATAATGTCGGAATGTCCATATGAATCACCGTAATATAATCCCGGAAATTATATTACCCTAATTCTCATGTGCATTTAACATTACCTCATAAAGTCAAGGTGGCGCGTCAACAAAATTTATCAACGTAAGATCAAGATCGAATACGAGTTAGATATGATAGAAGAGTTCGAGTATAGATGCACAAATAGTCAAGTAATTCCTACTTCAGTCTATATGCCGGTTGTAGTCTAGATTCACCTATGTACCCTATGACTCGGGGTGGACACAAATGAACTCTAAATCCCTACAACCAAGGCTCTGATACCACTTATAGCGACCCCGACAAATCGTCAAGTGACGGCGTCGACTACGTAGGTCCCATTACCTGGTCATAAGTCTTTAAAACAGACGTTTGACCCAAAATATGTCGCATCCATTCAAGTGTAAAGATTGTTTCAAAGTTTACAAAGATAATTGACCACAAGTTAAGTTACAACGTTATAAGTACAAAAGATGCTCCAAAATGCATGTATACTCGACATCCAAGCAAGTATCAAAAGAGTGCGGAAGCATGTATCACTAAGCATTCAAAACCTGAGAAAACATAGAAGAATCTGTCAACGAAAACGTTGGTGAAATCATAGGTTTAGTAAGTATTAAACGTTGTTTTTGAACCACAAGATTTTGTATTTCCATAACGTAGATTATCCAAATCATTTGCATTCCAAAAGTGTTGTTATACGCGAGCACTCAATTATCAAAACTTAACCAACGTTACCCCATCACACAGTGCTAGAACCCACACTAAAACACAAAAATATATTTCATCCGCATAACGGTAGCGAACCGTCCGAATGAGGGTTTGTTAAACCCGTATGGCCACACAATATAAGTTCTCGCTTACACCCTGCAAGTGTAACTAATGATAATCGAATTGAGGCATTTTTGTTCTAACTCGCACGTGGAATGTTTGTTTTCACACTTGTGTTCAAAACATAAAAGTAAGTAGTACAAGATGTAACAAAGTATATGTTTTCTCAGCCCACGATTTAAAAGTATAAAAGTTGTTGAAAAGGTGGGACTATGATCTCACCTTGAGCGCGAGAGTTAATAAAGTACTTCAACAAGTAAACGCGTGCAAAGACAAAGCTAGTCTTGACCTAAACATATAGGTTATATCAATATCGGTAAGCACAAACGGTCAAAGATGTTCAATTAGTCCTATGGCTCGTTACGACTCGATTATATTAACATGTGAATCAACTAGTCAAGTTTCATGCAAGTTACAAGTAATTAATCATGTTAGAAAGGTTGCATAAGTATTTGGTTAAGTTTGACAAAAAGTCAAACATGGTCGTGTCAAAGTCAACGGAAAAGTCAACGGGGTCGGGTTGGGTATCCGACAATTTTTCTAAGTTATATAATCATATATGAGCATGTTGGCCAAGTTTCATGTTAATCGGAGGTCCGTAGCATAGCAAACATTTTACGTCAAAATATCAAAGCAAACAGCCCATTTTAGTGTATCAGGACGGTGTCCCAAAAATCAGGACGGTGTCCTGATATGAAGAGTGGGACGGCGTCCCAATTGTCAGGACGGCGTCCCAATATGAAGGGTGGGACGGCGTCTAGGAGGTTGGGACGGCGTCCCAAAAGGCTTACAGGTCCTGTTTGCAGAAAACACAAGGCACGAGCCAAACTTCAATCAATCCTAGTTTATGATCCGCAAACAATCAAGACATGTATTTTATATTACCGGAAAGCTCTTTCGACAAGGAACACAACTAGATACATTTCCTAAATCAAATTTATCATTTTAGACAACAAAAATCTCGTCGAAAGTTCGTTAAACGTTCCAAAACAAGGTTTCAAGTTCATCAATTGCAATTCAAGTTTCGGGAATCCAATTTATACATATGATATGCCGTTTTGAAGGTAATGAAACATGTAATACAACTAAACACTTACTAACAACATTTCATGGCATTCAAATCATCAAAAGTTCATTTAAAGTCTATCAAACTCTAACGAAAATTCACAAAAATCAATAGTCATGAGTTTGATGTTTCCTTAATCAACCTATACATCAAAACGAAGCTAAAGATACTAGTAACACTTTTAAAACATGTACTTTAACAATCTAACAACATTTGATCATCCAAAATCAAGGATTTAGCAAGTAATTTTCATATTGAGCTAGTTACACCAAAAACAACGAATCGAGCATACAAATTACATACACGACATCACAATGAGCCATAGACGCTAATTAACAACTTTATAAGTCAAGAACACGAATTTAAAGAAATCTAGTGTTTTAGAAATGTTACCCAAATGAGATGAAGTTGGTACCAAAACGAAGAGGAAGTTGCAAGGAGCTCAAATATGTAATTTGTTTTGCAAAATACCCGCTAGATCATAAATGGATGATGAATCTTTGTGTTTGGAGTTAGAGAGAAAATGGAGGAAGTAATAAAATGGAGGAGGTGATAATGAAAGGGTGGAAAGGGTTTGACCCTTTGACCTAGTCAAAGGTTTGAACCCTTGGCAAGTTTGGTCCCTCAACTATGAATCGGGTGCGGGAATTAACCGAACGAATTATTTTAAATTTCACGGGAGTACGGGAGATATTAAATTCCGATAACGAGAATATTTAAAATGTTACTTAACAAAGGATACGAATCTAGATACGAAGGGTATTATTTAAAAAGAAAAAGACGGGCGTTAAAATAATTTAACGGAAAAATGCGGGATGTTACACATGGCACATAGCACATAATTCATAAAATTATGATGAACTCCAGATCATAACTAGACTTAAAATCCATTCCAAAAAGTCCGGCCAAGGCCTCATATGATAAATAAAAGTCCAATATCAGAAAGGCTCAAGTTCAGGTTCATTACAGAAAATTCTGCTCGCGCGTCAGTTTTTAAACATTTTTCATAAAATATAGAAAATAGATTTTAATGAACTGCCAATTGGTGTCATCTCAAGACATCTCAAAATTTAAGTGATAAAATAATCAGAAGCATTGCTTTAGCCAATTCGTACAGATTTGCAAAACATTAGAAACTCATCAGTTTTTAATCATCAAACAGACATATCACAAAGATTAGCATATAACTCATAGCAAATCACATTCTCGCAAGTTTTCATACAAATGAAACATGTCAAGGAACATCTAAAGTAACATATTCCAGAAGCTCAAAGTCTAAAATAATTCCTAGTTCATTCTAGAAATTTTTATGTAAACTTAAAAATAGATTCAGCATACTTTACGAACCAAAACATCGTTTAATCATATCGGAAGCATTACATAACCTTTTAACGCAAACCTTTAGTCTAAATTACATAAATTTTCATAAGGAATACAGTAGCACAACTTTCATAAGCTAAAACACATAGCATGCAACTCAGAAAATTCAGATTTCATGTAAAACCCTAACGTAACTTCGATTACGCATAACTTGAGCATACGATAACGAAATCACGCAAATCGGAGTCTAAAATTAATAACTTTTCAATATCTTTCTAATTAAAAATATTACAAAGTCAGATCTCATATCAATTTAATCAGATCATCAATAAACGAATTCGTTTTTCAATCATACAACGTTAATTTAGCAATCAATCAACAATTAGCAATAATAGACACCATTAATTGAGCACTAGACTCTAATACACCATGTAATTGATCAAAAAACTGAATTAATGAAATTAGGGTTAACAATTATACCTCAAACAATCAAATTGAGCACACTAACGCGTAGGGAACGACACAAGGAACAACGTTCGTGCACGAGGTTTCTTCAAAAATCAACTTGTGATTATGGTTGTGGGGTGGTGATGGCAGACGGCCAAGAGAGGGGAGGGAGAGGAGAGTGTCGACTAGCTTAGGGGAATTATGAGAATTTCTAGTTTAGGATTTCCATTTATAGTCTAGGTTAGGGCCTAATTTAATTCCAAATTAAACATAAGCCCAAAGTTTAGTCCATAAGGGGTAT